>NC_057794.1:142945485-143212210 GCF_018294505.1 Triticum aestivum | reverse complement strand
ATCGATCGAGCCAGTTGGGGCTGGATGAACAGGACCCCGATCGATTGAGCCGGTTGGGGCTGGATGAAGAGGACCCCGTGGAGGGCTGGATGAATAGGACCACCCCGTGGAGGGCAGGATGAACAGTAGATGGTGGAGGGCAGGATGAACAGTAGCCCGTGGAGGGGTGGTTGAACAGGAGCCCGTGGAGAGGGCTGGTTGAACAGTAGCCGGTGGAGTAGCGCGCGGTGGAGGCTGGATGAACAGGAGCCCATGGATGAACAGTCGCAGGTGGAGACTGGAGGAGGTCGACGGTGGATGAACAGTAGCTCGTGGAGGCTGGAGGGGGTCGACGGTGGAGATGAACAGTATCCCGTGGAGTCCCGTTTTGCGGTACACCACACCCCACCCGATGAACAGGACCCTCGTTTCGACCGTAGCGCTCCAACACAAGTTCGTTTCCTCTGTTTTGCGGTACGCCACACCCCTCCCGATGAATAGGACCCCTGTTTCGACCATAGGAGGTCCATTTCCTCTGTTTTGCGGTACGCCAGACCCATCCCGATCAACAGGACCCCGTTCCGAACGTAGGAGGTCCGTTTCCTCTGTTGTGCGGTACGCCAGGCCTCGTTTCCATCGTCTGTTCCATCCAAGCCCTCCTGATGAACATGACCATGCATTCCGTTCCGACCCAGCCGGTTGGCTCCCATGCGTTCCGTTGCCTCCCGATGAACACGATGCATTCTGTTGCCTCCCCATGAACACGACGCATTCCGTTGCCTCCCCATGAACACGACGCTTTCCGTTGCCTCCCCATGAACACGACGACGACGCTGTTTCTTTGTTCTGACCCAACCATGTACACGAGCCCTGGCCGTACGTATGCGTGAGTAGGCCTTCGAGACCCCGCCCGTATGTACACATACGTGGCCGTATTTTCTTTCTTGCACCCTGGCCGCTGTATGTACGTGTACATGCTACGTGCGCGCCTCTACTACGACACGTGCACGCCTCTACATCGACCAGTATGTACGTACACGTTCGCCACCAGAATGACAACGCTACGTACGCTTCGACCAGGTGGGTCCCGACTGTCAGGCACTTCCTTGCCTGCGAAGATGTAGCTGGTGGGTCCCAGCAGTCAGGGGGCGAATCGTTTTTTTTTTGCACGGACGCACTTCCTTGCGTGCGAAGATGTAGCTAGTGGGTCCCAACAGTCAAGGGAAACATTTTTTTCGCGAAATACAGTGGCCCGTCCAGTGGGTCCCAGCTGTCAGGTGGAGGAATCATTATTTTCCGCGTAATAAGGAGGCACTTCCTTGCTGCGGCCGTGGACCCAGCTGTCAGCCTCTCCACGTACAGTCCATGTCCAATGGAAGTCGTTCCTTGACCATGTTGACCATGCCGCGATGAGTGCACCAGGGCGGTGGACGACGGCGAGGCCTAGGAAGGGGACGACACAGAGGCAGGGAAGTCTCGGCAGTTGTTTCCCACGCGGAGGGGAGTACCACTGTACGAGGGTTTACTAGTTCGTCTGCCGTCGCCGGAGAATAATAGCAGGTGTGGGTAGTAGAGGGATGGCTAGGCCAGCGATGGGAGTACGGTCGGGCGGTGAGGCCTGCGCGGCAGCACAGCCGGCCGCGAGGAGGAGGGAGCAGGCAGTCCTGCCGGCGCTTGTTTGAGCGGCTGGATCAGGAAGAGCAGAGATTGAAGAAGCACGGCGGCCGTTGGATGGACATCCAACAGTCAGTGCTTGTGTGTCAACCTTTTTTTAAGAAAGCCTCAAATCTGTGGAAAACAGCATACAACCCATCTGCCATTATTTCTAATAATTTACAGCCCATTTGCTAATTCTTAAGGTTTTTTTGGAGCCCATATTCTTTTTGTTAGCATTACAGCCCATATTGTGGCAACGGTTAAAAAATTATACGAAATTTTGCATATTTCGGTGCGGTACGAACTGTTTTTAATCCCAAAATTTCGACTCACATTCAAACTGATTTTAAAAATAAATGTATATCAATATAAAATCCAACAAATTCTCCACGCATAAAAATTAATGTAATTTAAAAGCTTGAAATGAAAAAAAGATATTTGAAACTAATTGCTAGTTTGATGTGTTTTAAAAATGTACAACCCATTTCTCATTACTGATGGGCCATTTTCTCGGCCAGCCGAATGAAAGCTCTCCTCGTCTTGAAAGATTTGCAGCCCAACAGGCCTGACAAAGCGACTTACTTGGCAAATCACAAAGAAACTGGGCTATGGCCGTGGACCCAGCTGTCAGCCTCTCCATGTACAGGACTCTTCTGATGGAAGTCGTTCCTTGACCATGTTGACCACACCGCGTGGAGAGCACCACGGCAGTGGACGACGGCGAGGCCTAGGAAGGGGACGACGTGGCAGTGGAAGCCCGCGCGGAGAGGACTACGAGGGTTCACTGGTTCGGCTGCGGTGTGAGGCTGCCGTCGCTGCAGGGCCTGGCCAGCGGTGGGAATAGTAGGGGGCGGTGAGGCCTCTGCGGCAGCACAGCCGTCCACGGGAGGCAGGAGCATGCGACACGACCGGCGCTGCTTTGGGCGGCTGGAGCAAGAAGACCAGAGGTTGAAGAAGCACTACGGCCGTTGGATGGACATCGTACGGTCACTGGAGCTAGAATCGTTCATATTGACTAAGTTGACAAAGCCCTTCGTCCCCGTCAACTTAGTAGGCCCACAAGTCAGCCTCCCAGCAAGGTGGGTCCCAGCTAGCCGGGGGAGTATTCACTTTTTTGTGCGTAATAAGGAGGCACTTCTGGTGGGTCCAAGCTGACAGCGGGGGGGGGGGGCGTTTTTTTCGCGAAATACGATGGCCAGTCTGGTGGGTCCCAGCAGTCAGGGGAAACAATTTTTTCGCAAAATACTGGTGGCCCGTCCGGTGGGTCCCTGCTGTCAGGTGGAGGAATAATTATTTTGCACGTAATAAGGAGGCACTTCCTTGCTGCGGCCTTGAACCCAGCTGTCAGCCTCTCCACGTACAGTCCACATCAGATGGAAGTCGTTCCTTGACTACATTGACCACGCCGCGCCGAGAGCACCAGGGCAGTGGACGACGGCGAGGCCTAGGAAGGGGAAGATGCGGAGCCGGGGAAGACGCGGCAGTGGATGCCCACGCGTAGAGGAGTACGAGGGTTCACAGGTTCGCTGCGGTGTGAGGCTGTCGTCGCCGCAGAATAACAGGGGGTGTGGGTGAGTAGAGGGATGGCCTGGCCAGCGGTGGGAGTAGTAGGGGGCGATGAGGCCTCCGCCACATCGCAGCCGGCCACGGGAGGCAGGAGCATGAGGCACGACCGGCGCTGGTTTGGGCGGCTGGAGCAAGAAGACCAGAGGTTGAAGAAGCACTACGGCCGTTGGATGGACATTGTACGGTCACTGGATTCATAGAATCGTGCATATTGACTAAGTTGACAAAGCCCTCCATCCCCGTCGACTTAGTAGGCCCACAAGTTAGCCTGCCACTAAGGTGGGTCCCAGCTAGCAGGGGGTATTCATTTTTTTGTGCGTAATAAGGAGGCACTTCCGGCGGGTCCGAGTTGACAGCAGGGGGGACGTTTTTTTTGCGGAATACCGTGGCCCGTCAGGTGGGTCCCAGCAGTCAGGGAAAACGTTTTTTTCGTGATATACTGGTGGGCGTCCGGTGGGTCCCTGCTATGAGGTGGAGGAATAATTATTTTCCGCGTAATAAGGAGGCACTTCCTTGCGGCTGCCGTGGACCCAGCTGTCAGCCTCTCCACGTACAGTATTCTTCCGATGGAATTCGGTCGTTGACCACATTGACCACGCCGCGCCGACAGCACCACGGCGGTGGACGACGGTGAGGCCTAGGAAGGGGACGACGCGGAGCCGGGGAAGATGCGGCAGTGGATGCCCACGCGGAGAGGAGTATGAGGGTTGACTGGTTCGACTGCGCTGCCGTCGCCGTAGAATAACAGGGGGTGTGGGTGAGTGGAGTGGAGGGATGGCCTGGCCAGCGGTGGGAGTAGTATGGGGGCGGTGAGGCCTCCGCGGCAGCACAGCCGGCCACGGGAGGCAGGAGCAGGCGGCACGACCGACGCTGCTTTGGGCGGCTGGAGCAAGAAGACCAGAGGTTGAAGAAGCACTACGGCCGTTGGATGGACATTGTACGGTTAGTCGAGCTAGAATCATGCATATTGACTAAGTTGACAAAGCCCTTCATCCCCGTCAACTTAGTAGGCCCACTATACTGGGTCCCAGCTAGCAGGGGGAGTATTCATTTTTTTGTGCGTAATTAGGAGGCACTTCCTTGCGTGCGAAGATATAGCTGGTGGGACCGAGCTGTCAGCGGCGGTAACGTTTTTTCATGAAATACAGAGGCCGTTTTGGTGGGTCCCAGATGTCAGGTGGAGGAAATCATTATTTTGCACGTAATAAGGAGGCATTTCCTTGCGTGCGGCCATGGACCCAGCTGTCAGCCTCTCCATGTACAGTCCACTTCAGATGCATGTCGGTCGTTGACCACGCTGACCACGCCACACCGAGAGCACCAGGGCGGTGGACGACGGCGAGGCCTAGGAAGGGAACGACACGGAGGCAGGGAAGACTCGGTCGTTGTTTTCGTTTCCCACGCGGAGGGGAGTACGACTGTATGAGGGTTTACTAGTTCGTCTGCCGTCGCCGGAGAATAACAGTAGGTGTGGGTGAGTAGAGGGATGGCTAGGCCAGCGATGGCAGTACGGTGGGGCGGTGAGGCCTGCGCGACAGCACAGCCGGCCGCGGGGAGGAGGGAGCAGGCAGTCCCGTCGGCGCTTGTTTGAGCGGCTGGAGCAGGAAGAGCAGAGATTGAAGAAGCACAACGGCCATTGGATGGACATCCAACAGTATACACGACATCTCTGGAAAGCCTCAAATCTGTGGAAAATAGCATACAGCCCATCTGCCATTATTTCAAATAATTTACAGCCCATTTGCTAATTCTTACGGTTTTTTTGGAGCCCATATTCTTTATGTTAGCATTACAGCCCATATTGTGGCCACGGTTAAAAAATAATACAAAATTTTGCATATATCGGTGCGGTCTGAACTGTTTATGATCCCGAAATTTCGAGTCACATTCAGACTGATTTTAAAAATAAATGTATATCAATATAAAATCCAATAAATTGTCCACGCATAAAAATCAATGCAATTTAAAATCTAGAAATGAAAAAAAGATATTTGAAAATAATTCCTGGTTTGATGTGTTTTAAAAATGTACAGCCCATTTCTCATTACTGATAGGCCATTTTCTCCGCCAGCCGAATGAAGCTCTCCTCGTCTTGAAAGATTTGCAGCCCAGCTGGCCTGATAAAGTGACTTACTTGACAAATCACAAAAGAATTGGGCTAGCCATTTTCAGAAAGAAAAAAACTACTGGGCTGGTCTATGGTAAACATAAAAGAAAAGGCTGTCTAGACAGGCCAGAGTTTCCCGCACAGCCCAGTTGACACCCTGCTTCCGTCTCAAAAAAAATTAGATAAATTCCACTCCAATTATGGCGATTCATAAAAATGCCACTGCAATTTCCAAACTTTGAAAAATGCCACTGCAATTTTTGCAAACTTTGAAAAACGCCACTACAGTTTGCAAACTTTGAAAAACGCCACTCCAGACTTCGAAAAATGCCACTAGAAATGGCATGAAATGGCATTTTTCAAAGTTTGGAAATTGTAGTGGCATTTCTCGGATACACCAGATTTGGAGTGGCATTTATGAAATTAACCTAAAACAAAAATAACTAGGCGAGTTGCTGGGTCCCTGGTGTCATCCGCTCGTTGTGCAGTTCTCTCATTTATTGATTACGCTGACAATGGCATGGGACCCTGATGGTAGAAATCCACTAGGAGGAGCCATTTTTTATTGGCTTGAAATAAGGAGGCACTTGCTTGCATACTGCCATGACCTTGGCGGGTCCCTGCTGTCATCCTCTCCATGTACAGTACCAGTTAGTCGTGCTTCAAAACTGATCGGCAAGCCATTAAAAAAATAAAGGTCGATAACTAATGCGGCACCTCGGGCCAACGCGGCCAGATCGCATTTTGCACAAGAAATTACACACCATGTTTCATTGACATGTGGTCCTGTTCCAACATATCAGTGAGACGACGGCGAGTAGTAGGAGTATTTCCGAACGGACGTGTAGGCCGGGGTGCCTCTTCGTGAACCATGGCAAACTAGCAACTGTCCACCGACTCTTCGCCTTTCCCTCTCGATTTGGAACTGCTGTCGCATGCTCTTCCTCTCCCTCCTCCATTTTCCTTTAGCCCTTCACCCTTTCTTCTGCCATTGTTCGATCGTCTTCTCCATGGAGGGAACAGGCCTGAAATGACCCCATTATTCTTGCCCCGATCTGAAAGATGACGTGGTGGAGGAACTCATTGATCGGTGCGACGTCATCACCTCGGCTAGCATGGCATGTTAGTTCAAGCCCATTCTCGACTCAACTAATAACATCATTACAAAGAACCTAAGAGTCAAGGAGCGGTTTGATCTCCCATATCTTCTTCGCCGTGACCCTGATGACTGGCGTCGGCACGACGGAGGCCTCGCCCTGTGCCAGTTGATGCTGCTTGATAATGATACGTATGATGTTAAGATGCCATCGCTTGAGGGCAAGGCTTGGGCGGGCGCAAATGGAGATTGGGTTGTTTACATTGGGTCCAACTGCGAGTGGGAACTTGTGAATGTGTACACTCGTCACCGGGTTCCACTTCCAAAAATCTCAGCACACTGCCCAGAGGTTGAGCACACCGGTAATGTACGCACGTTCAAATACGATCATGGTGACTATCTTCTACGGAAGATAGAAATTTGTCGAGTTCCCAACCGCTCTTGGAATTATAACAACTATCAAGTTGTTGCTATCTTCGACAAGCTTGTTGCTGTCCTTCGTGGTTCGACTCGATGGATATTGCTCAAAAATCAGTTTCTGTACACGGATGAGTACTGTGATGCAATTCAATACGAGGGCCTTGTGTTTGCTGCCACCACTCGTGGCACTGTTTTTGCATGGCATCCTAGTAGTTTCGGTACGTTTGTCTTCCACCGTAATTATAATTGTTTCATCCACATGCATGCGGGTTAGCAAGTTTCCCTTTACTAATTAACCTTCTTCTTATGTTTCCAAGGTCCTGTGAACATCCCACCACCTATACTTGAAAAATTTTATAACCAAGGGGGAGATGACGATGATGATGATCACGAGCATGACGAGCAGCGCCCATATACTCTGTGGCGCCTGGCAACTAATTCCAATGGATCACCTCTTCTTGTGTGTATACAGCCCACTGATGATGTTACTGCTAAGGAAGCAGGTGTCTCCCATGGTCGCACTCTCCGGACCTATTCCAACACCCCGTTGGATGGTATTCGGGATGGATACTAGTGTGCTAGTGCCAACTCCTTCTCCCTGGCACATAATTGATAGTCTTGGAGAAAACTCGCTCTTCCTTGGACAAAACTATCCGATGATGGTGAAAGGCGATCCAACTGCTGTTGACACATTTATGAGAAGCAACTGTGTCTATACCTCGGACATTTGGGTGGTTCCCTACCCTGGTACTGATATAGTAGGCCGCTTCAGCCTAGATGATCGGTCCTGTGTTGGTCTCCAAATCGACAACGGATGGCCCGTCCCAGAGAATCACTTTGGTTCAAAGCAAGTGTTTCCACCGCCGCGGAATGGTTGAGTTGAAGTTCATTTCATGGCTTGTTATTTGTTGTGTGGTGAAACTTTAGTATTCATAATATATCCTTGTTGTCGATGTGGGTTGATGACATGTTGTATGAAATAAAATGATAAGCCTGTGATAAACTTACTAAATTTATGAATGGCTTTCGAGTCGGTTCTCTGAGTGAGTGGTGCGACGAGGCAAAAAAATATTTTTCGAATACATAATTGTACGTGCATTGCAACAGGTTATCGGATGAGGCCAATCAACAATAGTAGTACACTATTTGTACTAGCTTCACATGCTTCGCGCGTCGGGCGGGTGTTTTTACTGTAGCGATATGTTAATGTGTTCGCTGTACGTAACCAGCACCTCAAATCCTCGATACTAGTACTATATAGTAGGAGTAAGTAGTAGGAGTAGTAGGGTGGCATGGGCCAGAATAAGCATTCACGTCCAGGAGTACGGCACACGCCACCACCACAACATCCATCTGACACCATATTATTTCTTGGAGTCCATGCTAGAGCAATCTCTTCAACCTCGTCGTTTCTCTAACTTCAGCCATCGTGCGGCGGGCGAGGTGGGGGTTTGCCGATAGTCGGTTTCCTTAACTGCGGTCCCACTTGTAAGGCCAACTCCAACGCACGACCCCAAACGCACCTTCGTTTTGCATGAACTCCAACGATAATTTTGACTAGAAAAGCAAGACCAAAGAAAACAAGAACCACAAGAATGCATTTTACTACTCCTGTAAGTTGGATTAGTGCCTTCTCGATGCATTCATTGTTGATCTGCGGAGGCTCGATCTTGCGTGCTTCTTTCTTCGTCGAGTGTAAAGAAGTAGATGTTGCTTCCTCGCATCTAGTCTCATGTCTAGCCTCTATTCTAGTAGGAGTATCAACAAGTGCACTAATCTCATCCGAGAGCAGAACCGAAGATTTGGTCGGGTTCTTCCTCCTTTTGCCGAAACGTGGGACATCCAGCATCCAGGTCGTGTCATGAAAGAAAATAGAGTGGTAGTTGAAGCCACGAGATGTGCATCTTGGGTTAAACTGTAAATAGAATCTTACTACTCTTGAGTAACTCCAAAAGTGGCCACCGAAGATCTTTATTGGATTTGTTTTTCATCACCAGCGCGTCGAGGTGAAATATGTGCAGGTTCAGTGGGTCCTCTTGCGTTTTCACTGACATGTGGGGCCGCATGTGAGCAGACAGACGATGGGCTCCGCGCGTCCGCTGGCTGGCTGAGAAGAGAGATAGAGGAGGGCTGATCACAGACTGCAGGAAATTTGTTCTACGTACCTCGATATAGGCTCGATATAGTGGGGTGGCATAGGCCATAACTAGCATTCATGTCTAGCAGTACGGCCCACGCCACCCACACGAGTCCCATCCGCCACCAACTTTCTTGGAGTCCGTGCTACAACCATCTCTTCTCCCTCCTGTTTTCTCAGCCATCGTGCGGTGGGCGGGGTGGGGGTTTGCCGATAGTCGGTTTGCTCAACTGCGGTCCCATTTGTAAGTGAAAATGCAACACCGCATGCATTCCCGCTTGAGCGGCGTGCCGGACCAACCGTGTGGGGGTGCGACGCGAACATGGCAGGCTTTTCCTTTTGAACTCGTAACTTGTAAAATTTGGTTCTGCTCCATGGCGCGACCGATAGATAGAAAATAATGATTTTTCCTAGAGTAATGAGAAGTTTGGTTCTGGCACCGTTCATGCATGGAGTATGTATGAAAATTATGAAGGTGATGCGAAAGGTAAGATAATTACTGTAGTATCATATACTACTACATGGATTTGACGGAAAGATAAAAATACATACGGATCCATCAACGTTCAACGACATCCTCACGCCCTAGTGCGCCGGGTCACCAACCGATGTGTGAGGAGCAGCGGCGTTGGCGGCGAGCTCAACGTGCTTCTGAACAGTGCCGTCCAAGGTTTCCCTGCGCTCCAAGAAGGCCAGCATCCTATTGTCCTCCTCTTGCATGTAGTAGTCCTTGTGGACGATTTGCGCGTAGACGTGGGTGATTATGTCGATGGTGTCTTGCTGCGCCAGGTGCTATGCAGCAAGCGCGACCTCGAGGTGGACATTCTCCGGTGCGACAGCGGGCAGTCACAGGGCCACCAGTGCATCGAAGAGGTTGTCACCATAGTGGACGTTGAGGGTGGTGGGCATCGCAGAGCCTGGGCGCGTCGGCTGGAGGCTTACGTCAAAGTCGTCCGCAAGCTTCTTGACAACGTTGAACTTGTTGAGGAAACCGACGAGGACCTCGTCGAACAAGGAGATGAAGCTGTCGTCCAAGCGGCCCCTCGCCCTGGCGGCCTCAAGCAATACTACCTGGAGACATTCCTCGGTGCCGGGCCGCAGGCCGGCGTCGTGGACCATCCGGCACAGCCGGCTGATGCTCGCGCTCATTGCCTCCATGGATCTAGCGTAGCTTATAGTCAACTGATCTTGCAATTCGAGTGATCACTCAGCCCTTGGTTAGCGTGCGTAGGTGCGTAGGATTTCATACTACTCCTCGGCCCTCTACTGCACCTGCCTTTGGCTGTATGGTAGGTGGGCCAGCCACCCCCTGGGGCCACATGTCATTCACCCAAAGGCAGTTGTCGTAAGTCAATGAAGCTGCGTCCCCCTCCGTGCCGGTGCAGTATAGTCATCTCACCGGACCTCTAGTTGGGGCCAAACGAGAGAAGTTTGATGTTTACTGGTTTATTGGTCCCCTTTGCATTTTGCGCCAAGTTTTGACCTTTGATTTAACTAATAAAATGTTAATGCATGTAAACAAAGATGTTGTGTAACTCACCTTACGAAAACCAAATAATCCCAAAATACTTAGGCACGGTGCATTAACTCCCTCCTTGTTTCTTATTTCGTGACATATCAACCAATGAGAGATGTGGGCCGTGCATGCTTTCAATGACTTGAGACTACCAAACATGACATGCAGTGTTTAGTTCATTGCATGTAATCCTATTAGAACTCTAGTTAGGAGTAGCAAAAAAAATTAAGTTCTCTCGCCGATAGGAATAAAACACCATGTATTTATTTACAGAGGGAGTAGTACATTTTTGGTGACATGCATTACTAGATATTGCTTGTCAAATAATAAAATCCAGATGGACGTGGTAGTACTCCCAAATCCAGACGGTGGTGCTACTAGTACTAGTAGTAGTACTACCAATGTAGTAGTAGGAGTACTAGCACAGTGAAGTGACAAGACCCTGCGCTGGAGATGACACCTGAGTATAGGCACCGTGTTCGGCATACCTTAGTTAGCCTCACCGTCTGTAGTCACTATCATCATGGATGTAGAGCTAGCCTGCTTACAACTAGCCTTGTTCGACATAATTTCCCGTGCGTAGATGCCCGTGCATTGCACGGAACACCACGATTGGGGGTGGACGGCTCCGGGAGCGGCCATCGCGCCAGATTTTTCCATGGACTTCTACTCCTAGATGTGGTGGGGAGGAGATGAGGCTGATTGTGAGAGACAAGGAGTTGTTTGTAAATAGGGAACAAGTGCGGGCATCTTTTTGCAAAAACGGAGAAGCTTGGTTTGTATGTGTCAGATCTAGATCCGACGGCTATTGGTGAAAGATGGGAGGCACAACATCATCACCAACTCAGGACCTGTTTGATTCACAGGATTTTGAAAACGCAGGAATAGGACACGGCAATATTACAAGTTTCAAACTGATATTACAAATGCTAGGAGTAATGCTGCACCTACAAAGAGGGAATTACTAGGAAGTTTACGTAAGAACTTTCGTTACTTTAGGTGGATGCAGCATTATCATACAAACTAAAATCCACCGCCTTGACAAGTCACTAATGGGCAAATAAGTTTTCGAGTCTCTGGCCACTTGATGTTTCAAAAACAAATTCAGCTTCTGCGGAGAAATGAGCTCCATCGTGTACCCGTGCGGGTGTGGCTGGGCATGAAGTGTGAGTACGTGCACGGTGCACCTATTCTCTTCTTGTATACGTACACCACCTACATGGGGTTGTGTGAGAGAGATACAAACCTAGAGAGATATAGTGCGTGGGTTCTTGAGAGTTTTTTGTGTGTGTGGGGGGGGTAAATCGAAATATTTAACATATGCAATGTGTGTGAAATAGAGTCCTGGATATAACATATATATAGAGGGGGCGATCCACGAGAAGAGAGTGGAGGTATCATTGCCTTGAGGTGTCCATAGAATCGAAGAGAGGGATGATGTGTGTGCGCGCGCGCGATCGATAAAGAGTGCCATCGAATTTGTGTGTGCCCACGTCAAAGATATAGAGTGGCTGGCCTACTGAAACGTGAGATGGGACATGTGTAGTTTGTTTCTGTTGCATGGATACCTACCTGCAGCGCTCGACTATTGGTGTGTGGTGGGGGAAGAGGGAGGCCCAATTAACTATAGAGGTACAATGGCTGGTATATGTGTGGAGGAGGAGAGAGGCCTACCTCTTGTATTAAGGAGATCGATCTGCCTCATGTATTAAGGGAGGTCGATCGGCATCCATGCATATGTGCAGGAGATGAATAAGGTTGGGAGAGAGACAGAGCTAGAGTGTTGGAGGGGGTGGTAGTGGAGTTGCTTCTAAGAAATGGTGGGATAGGCTTGCTAGACAAACGGAGGGCACGCCCGCAATATCAATAAGAGAGGAGATGGCTGCTTATTGTCTGTGCACGTGCGTGTGAGAGACGGGTCAGGAGGCATGCACGAATGATGAGGGGGGACGATGTGGATGTGGTAAGCAGGCGTAACTACATAGGAAGATCAATCGCCCTTTGCAAGAGAAAGGAGAGACATAACTTGTGAGGTATGTCTATCGTTGTGTGCTAGAAGCAAATGAGGCACGAGGAGAAGGATAGAGAGAGAGGGATGCATATTGGAGGTGGTACGAAAGGCATACTATATCGAGCGGGAGGAGTGTGCGAGTACGAGAACGATGAAAAGAGTGGTGGGAGTGAGGCATGGATGGTGACAAGAGAAGAGGGGAAGCTTGTGTTTGTGCTAGGCACACCTGGCTAGAGAGGCATATCGATCAATGTGTGCCGTAAAGAAGGAGCTGGGGGCCTACACACACCGTGGGTGAACGACCTAAAGTGAAAAGACGAATTTGCGCGATGGAGCTAGAGAATGCTGAGGGAGGGTGAGAGGGATGCGAGCGTGTGCATGCACAAGAGAAAGTTAGCGCTAGCTACAAAGATAAGAGGGCTGTGTGGGTGTAAAAGACGAATAGAGATCATATATACTTCATTATAAAAAGCGAATTCTGATATTTGAAGAATTTATCATAGTGTTTCAAACCGACGGATGTGTGAATATATATAACGGTGATATTGTCGGCATTCTGGGAATGGGGGTCCCTAGACTTGCCTGCCTGCGGCCTGCGGCATGGCTCAAAAGGGGGCCCAGCGCGGCCCATCTTCACCAACGCAAACCCAAGACCCTCGCGTGGGGCCAAGCCTCACGGGGCGGACGATGCGGAGCTTCCTCAGGCACGGCCTCGTCAGGCTGGCTCACGAGGAGGCGGAGAGATCAAGGTGGGGTACCTCACGAGGTGCCCGTGATGCAAGCCATGACGACCGAGGGAGCCAGGCGGGTGCCAGCCCGCGCAGTGTCCTCCTTTCCTCTTTGGTGCAAAGGGGGCAAGCGCAGCCGCGGAGTACCGAGGCATCAGGCAAAGGTTTCCATTTTGGTGCAACGAGACCAAGACCATGAGGACTACAAGACGGAGGTCATCGTGGAGCCCGAGACGGCGTCATCACCAGAACTTTGTGCAGGCGAAGACTACTTTTGTCAGGGTAGCTAGTACTAGCTGTCCCCCTTCAAATTAGCCCGCCATTGTTGGCTCCCTTCCCGCTCGATATTTGGGAAGAGGACCAAGGCCTCTATAAATAGGACCAGCCACCCACAGAGCAAAGAGAGGTTCGGAGGGGATAGCGGGATCGAAGGATAAAATGATCAGAGAGAGAGAGAGAGAGAGAGAGAGAGAGAGAGAGGAAAAGGTGACTGAACTCCTCCCAGCAGTTCATCTCCCCAGCCAAGAACAGACCCTCGCGAGGCTGTTCTTCCTTGTATTGTTCATCATCATCAGCCCAAGAGGCAATCCACCACACCACACACTGGAGTAGGGTATTACACCACAACGGTGGCCCGAACCAGTATAAACCCTGTGTCTCTTGTGTTGTTCTTTTCATAGTTTAGATCTTAGCAAGGCGGAGGGGTGCAGGTAGGTAGGAGGCGAAATCTCCGCGCGCACACCAGTGTTCGAACCTCAAGGGTCTGCTGGAACCCGAAATCCGACAGATACACATGGTGTGGTTATGAACATGGTATACTACATTTAATATATTTTATCTCTACTCTTATAAAAAACGAAGTTGTTGATGATTGTGTGCCTGCCATCCTGCATTATAGGCCATATGATTTATATCTGTCGGATAGCAAGGAAACTATGATGGTTGAAGTTGGCAACAATCATGATTGTAGATTCTTATTGAAATAGAGAAACAAATTCAAATTTAGTTTGAATTGCAACGGTTGTATAGACATTTGGAATGCACTAAAATGTTGGTATGAGTAGGTTACATGCATTATACAGCAAGCGAAAAAATTTAATCGGACATAACATGGATTCATACTCCCTCCTTCCATCTATATAGGGCATAATGAGATTTTTAAGACCGCCTTTGACTATTGACAAGATTAATAGTACATGACATGCACAATGTGAAAATTATATCATTGAAAGAAGCTTTCACAGACGAATTTAACGGTGTGCTTTATGTAAGTTGCATGTCATATATCACTGCTCTAATATTTGGTCAAAGTTAGCATCGAAAAACGCATTAGGCCCTATATAGATGGAAGGAGGGAGTAGCTTTGAATAGCATTTGTATAGTAAAACGGGGAAAGACTCTCTCTTTATGTGGTGTGAATAGTTTTATTTTTTTCATTTTCTTTTTGGTTGAGGGAAGTGCGAATTGATTTGGTACGTACAAGTACAATATTACTACATGTTAGGCTTGTCCCTCAAATTCAACCCGTGTCTTGTTATATCCTGAAAATTCAGATATCGTGCTCCTAAAACTGGCGCCTTCACAACCCGCGCCTTGCTATCCCGAAATTACAACGCGTGCGAAAACTCCCTCCAGCTGCCAAATCCCGACACGCGAAATCCCACTTCTAACCCTGAGCCGAAAGGGCCGCTAGTTCAAATTGGTGGGGGGTACTTTTGTAACACACCCTACATTTTGGACAAGCGTGTTCCTAAGTCATGCTTCACCCCCTCCCATTGCCCCCTTTTCGCCATTCAAAATCCCAGGCCGCCATAACCTCTCCGCTCTAGCCGCGAAACCCCACCTCCTCCTTAACTCGACCTCCCGGCACCGAGGGTGCTCCATCCCGCACCCCCATGGAGCGGCTACCTTGAAGCCGGTGCCGCGGGCGACATCTCCATGGTGGCTCTCCCCTAGTGCGAGGCCCCTTCGACGGCGGCGTCCGTACCAGCCGGATCTGCTGCTGCTGCTCCGGCTCTCACTCGATCACTCGCTCGCCCAGCTGCTGCTGCTGCTGCTCTCCCCCTAGCTCATGCTACTGCTCTGCTCCGATTAAGCCACACTTCAGTTGACTGAATCGACTTTTGGGTCAGTCGATTTTCAGGGGTTGGGGGCTCGTCGGAGTTAAGGAAGAACCACCTGCAGCGGGGACGGGGCTCGCCGAAGAGGTACCCCACTATCTATCTTTGGGTTCAGGGTGGGGGCGGGGGCCTAGAGGGCTGGCCGGGGCGGCGGTGGTGAGTTGTTTCGAGGCGGCGAGGTGGCGCTGTGGCCGGCGGTTCGGCCGGTGGTGGCTGGCGGCTCAGGGGGGTGCAAGTTGAAGATGAACTGCAGGCCCTCCCTAAACTACATGTCAAGTGCCTCTCTGCTACCATTGCGTTCAGTTTCGAAGTAGCATTCAGATTCCACAGTAAATTTCAGTTTCGATAGTTAAGTTCAGAGTCAACAGTTTTTACCTCATCTGTTGTAGTCAGGTAGTTTTTGTGATATTAATTTTACATCCATTTTACATCATCTATTGGAGATGCTATTAGAATCCCACTTGAGATTGACGATGTCTGTCTTATGCTGCTTCAGCCTTGACGTCTTACGGCTCACCGAAGCTGCTCCAACGACAGAACGATCCATCACAACAGAGCAGTGCCCTGGACACCGTCTACAGATTCCTTAGATCTTCCTCCACACCTCCGACAGCCACCTCTGCCTCAACTGCTTCAGCGACCAACCCAATGATGCTGAGGTCGACACGGCTACAGCAAAGAGGTTGTACACTTGTTGCATCACTTATTACTATACATTCACGTCGATCCATTAGGGCTATTTTGGTTCAACGGAAAAACATCGATCCACTGGTTGTTACCATCACTCTAAATTTCTGCATGCTCTCCTTACATAATCTCACCATATTTTTTTCATATGCATGTCAGATATTGTACACAGTCAGGCTGAACATGTAGAGAAAAAGAGAAGAGTTTTGCGCGGCAATGCTATGTCATGCAGACATCGCTCCATGGTGGGTTCAATGGCAACCCTCCCCATCCCTCTCCAGATTGTAATCCAGAGGAAGATATCTGTTCTGAGGCGGATTCGGACGCCGCTGACCACTCCTATTTACCCCCAAGGTGTTTGCTCTACCTTGGCATGATGATGTTAGTCATATCATGCATATGTTGCCTTGTAGTGCCTACTTTTGACATCATGTATGTCATCTGCTTAGTTTAGACATGTTCTGTAATGCCACCTGTTTAGTTTCTATATCATATATGGGAATTATGCAGTCTCATGTCCTTTAGCCAGCCATAATATATGTGAAATGTGCAATGCCATCCTGTTTAACCAGGCATCATATATTTGAATGATATCTTGCCCATCCTTTTCTTCATTACATTTCCATTTATCGACAATGTTTGTACATTAAACTACTCTTCCTGTGAATCAGCCATTTGGGTGGGAGATGGAAAAATCTAGAGTGAAAACAAGGCCTTCAGAGCAGACAGTGCTACCTGTCGAAGCAGATCTCCTGTTGGGTCCCGATAGCTCCTCAGAGATGGATTCAGAGATAGATGACCAGTCCTATTCCCCCACTGAGGTGTATGCTCTAACTTGGCACGGTTATACTGCTCATATCATGCATACGATGTCTTGCATTGCATAGTTTAGAGATCATATACACAATATTCAACACCATGTTCTTAGTTCAGACATCATATCAAATGCCCTCTGTTTAGCATATAAATCACATATGTGAATTAAATGATGCGATCCTGATTACTTAGATAACATGTAGGTGAATTATGTCATGCGAACCTGTTTAGTTATTCATCATATCTTTGAATTATGTTATGCTATGCTATCCAGTTTAGATAGACATCATATATGTGAAATTATGTCATGCTATCCATTTTAGTTAAACAATATACATGTCAACTATTTCATGCCCTCTTTTTTCCACACTATCTATTGCATCTGTCTCTCATACAATGCCCGTACATTCAACTATGTTTCTTGTTTATCAGCCATTTGAATTGGAGCGGGTGATGCCAGTATCTAGCGGACTAAAAACACGATCTTCAAATAAAATAGTGCTACCTCTTGGTGGAGATAGCACCCCGGTTGTACATGCACAAGAACCAGCCCTACCACACATAACCCAAACTCTCGCAGATTGTACCCCTACTACGATGGTAAGAGAACCAGCTTCACCCAATATAACCCCAACCCCAGCCGATAGTAACCTAGTTCCTGTTGACAAAACACAATATCCACCACAGAGCTCCCAAACAAGAGCAGTTAGTAAGGCAGCTCTAGTGCCCAAAGGGCCAATACTATCACGACGAAACCCAACTCCACCAGTTAGTACGCCTATTCCTGTGGAGGAAGCACAACCAGCTAGTCGTAGTTTAGCATCTATCGCATTTGATGTTGTTAAATCGTATGTGCGTATCTTCCCATCTTGGAAATATTATACTGAAGATGAAGGAAAATGCCAGTTGCAAGTGTTTGTCTAGGAGTTATGTGTAAGTAATGTTATTCATGGCAATTACTTTGCTTCGTCCCATACATCCTACCTCCATGATGGTTATAATAGAGCAAATTTTCCCATTTTTCTCTATAGAGAAGGACCGATTTGGAAACTCAGGATGAGGTAACCTGTGCTAATACATCTGCTATCTTCAAGAATGCTTGGTGGCAATATCGGAATTACCTGAAGAAAACGTACTTCACCGGCAAAGAAACTCATCAAATTCCCTTACGTTCTCCTGAGACACATTTACTGGACGATGACTGGGAACGCCTTGTTCTGTACTGGTCCCGAACCAAGAATGTGGTAAGGTCTATGAGCTCATTTTCTATTTTTAAGTATTATATTCTTGCGTCTTACTGTACTCTATTCATGTAGAACAAGTGCCTAAACCTGAAGAACAACTGTTCTAATTTAAGATTCCATTGCTACCATAGGACATAGATATATGTTTGTTTGGTGCTTTTATTATGTACTAGTACTTGGCAATAGAAGACTTGGTAGTTTAATCCTGTCCACCTTACTAATGAACTGGTTCACCGAAATGAGTTTCATATACTAGTACATGCTAAACTTGTTATGTGTCTGCTTGTTTCTTCTTTTAGAATGCTGACAGAATATTGGGGAAGAGTGCCTTATTAAGCAACGGTAAAGGAAGTAATGCAGATAAGGTTCAGGATAGTGACACATCCTGTCTTGGTTTAGTGTTGGAGTTACTGGCCACTACCGCTTGCACAAGCTATTCAAACTCACTATCTTAATCAGTTCGGTTTATTGAGTCTCAACTACAAGCTGAAAGACATCGTTCAGCTGTGCTGCGACAAGAAGTGGAAGGACTGCGGAAGTCCCTGGAGCATTCAGATGCAAACTTTCTGGTGCAACAGCAAGCGTTGGAGGATTTTAGCGCCAAACAGGACAAAGCTAATTAGCTTGCTAAGCTTATTGCCAGCATAGCGGATACCCAAGATAACATTTCTTGAGCTCTTCTGAAGTTGTTTTAGTTATGCTCTTGTTTTGCTGCCGCGTTTATTTGCGCTGGTGGCCAATTTTGACGGCCAGTGTATATGATATGCTACTTTGTTCCCTATATTTGCACTGGTGGCGAACTTTGATGCCCAGTGGATTTAATATGTGCAATAGCCGTGATAGCCTAGCGTTAGTTGCTTGCTTATTTATTTCCTTGTTGTCTTGTTTATTTGTTTGCTTGTAGTCATTGCAGTTCTTTTTCCGCGGTTAACTAGTGGCTGCAATAACCTATTTTTTAAAACTAGGCCACAATAACCATGGGCTAATATTTACCATAGTGACACTGGGCCTCCTACGGGCCGTAGAAACAGTGGGCCTTCTACGGGCTGTAGAAACAGTAGGCCTTCTACGGGCCGTAGAAACAATGGGCCTTCTACGGGCCGTATCATCAATGGGCCTTATACAGGCCGTATGATCGATTGGCCAAATATGGGCCAATAACAGGCCGCATTATGGCCGTAAACGGGCTAGAGATGGAATCGTCCGTTCATGGGCCGACCGTAACGGGCCATCGTTAATAGGCCGTATTTGATGACGCTATGAAAACGGCCCAACGTATTAACGGACCACAAACAGGCCGACTGTAACCATGGGCTGAATTTGGCCCACAAGCAGAAAATGACAGTAACGGGCCGTAAGTAAATGAATGCTGGAAATGAGCCCAAGAATAAATTGGCTCTGAGAAGGCCGAAAGATAACATGGGTTGGAAACGGCCCAACGGAATAACGGGCCGTTAATGGGTATAAAGTGATACACTGTTCATTACGGGCCAGTTTCACCATGGGCCGTTAATAGGCCAAGAGTTACATAGGGCCTCATATGGGCCGAAAGGCGTCATGGGCCATACATGGGCCAGAAGTGAAAACGGGTTAGAATCATATTGGATGGCCCAGATGACGCTACTGGGCCTAATTCGGATAGGGCGTAACGGGCCTTGGGTTAGCGGGCTGTAAATGGGCTATATGCGAACAGGCCATTAACAGGCTTTCCATGGGCCGGCCCGCCACCTTTTGACCAAGTCAAACGGGCCGGCCTTTTCACAGGAATGGGCCTCTGTTGGGCCGTACCACGTGTCGACGTATCATAGGCGCCTATCTGACCCACTGACGAGCTGACACGTGTTTCGTTCGGCCAATAAGAATTTTACACGTGGAAATTTCCCATTGGTCGGGGCTGTTAACGGGTTATCGGATCCAAAACCCGACCTGATAGCTTAACGGCGTTCCGTTATGGTGGATGCCACGTGTCGGTCACCCTTGACGAAAGCACTTCTGTGACACATGATTTATCGTCATGGAAGTGGACACTTCCGTGATGATAATTTTGGCAATGTCAGGGAACACTTCTATGACAACACAGGTATGACTATCTTGATTCTATCATAAATTTGTCATGGATGTACATGCATGACAAAAAAGCGACCTACTGTGACAAACACGTATCATCACAGAAGTGTATTTTTTTGTAGTGTTAGCCGATATAACGGAACGTAAGGTACCAAAACGTGGGAGCCGGGCAAACCCAACATTTGACCAAAGACATCATTCGGAGCTGATGCATATAGGGCCAAACTCGCGACGCTGAACACTCCCTAAGGTGTTTGGTCTTTATAACATATACCGGGCTAAACAATGCCCTTTATAAGAAACTCTGTGTGTCCAGGTACGTGCAAAATCCTGGCGTGGCCACATGCCAATAACGTCGGCATCCTTCTCGGTTGTGTGGAGTATCCGGAGGATGTGAGCAAAAAGAGACAGTAAAAAAGGTTTACGCAGGGTCTTAATGTCAGGACCCCGACTCAATGCCACATCGATCTAGCATGTAACACCTCATATCACTTTGCGGCCTCACGCACGGTATTTCCACGGGTGTCGCCTTACCTTTGCCCGGGACCGTTTGCGTCTTTTGGCACACGTATATGATAGTGTCGCTAGCATCCATATGATAAGGAGCCCGGGCTGACATGGCTAGTCATAAACCCAAAGTGGCACAAACTTACAGGGACAGGCATCCATGACCCAACATCGAACGTGTCGGTCATCAGTGAGTGAATCCAGGCTGTAGCACTGGGCTAGCAGGACTCCGGTGAACCGGGCTGTAGCGGGCTAACAGGACTCCTGTATTCATCGCGTGACATTTCCCCGAAGGGACAGACACAGGAACGAAGAAGGACACATGCCGGCCAGCCTAAGTGTTCCGGAGCAGTGGCAAGCTACCATGGCTCAGTGGAAACACTAGGAGACATTTCCCGGTAAGAGAGGCTACTAAAGATAAACAACTAGATAGTCAGATCCCACACATACCAAGCATTTCAATAACATACACACAATATGCTCGATATGTGCAATACAACATGGCATCACAAAATGACTCTACGACTCAAGTAGTTTATTCAATATGCTCCGAGGAGCGAGATATTACAAACATGGGTCTCATGACCCAACACTCAAAGCATACAAGTCAAAGCACAAGCGGAAGCTATCATGTCTGAGTACAGACATCTATAAATGAAAAAGGCTAAGAAGCCTGACTATCTACCAGATCCTGCCGAGGGCACAAGATCATAGCTGAGGTAACAAGCTAAACGTCGAAGTCCAAGCGGAACTACTAGTGAGACTGAAGTCTCTCTGCAAAAACATAAAATAGGCAAACGCGAGTACAAATGTACCCAGCAAGGCTTACATCAGATCTATCTACATATGCATCATTATCAACAAAGGGGGTGGTGGAGTTTAACTGCAGCAAGCCAGCTTTGACTCGGTGGCTAACCTGAACTACGATTGCAAGTAACTCTTTTGAGGTGGCGCACACGAGTCCACATATTCACCATATCAATACACCACTATGGATCCGCTCCCGTCTCCCTACGAGAACGCCATCCATAGCACTCACGCTTATCTTGCGTATTTTAGAGTATCCACTTTCACTTGTCTATGAACTGTACAAGGGGTCCAAGTTTCCATATCCGAGGAATCTAGCTATTCGAACAGATGATGTTAACCCTGCAGGGGTGTACTTCTTCACACACGCTCTCGCCACTTACCGCCCTATACACGTCATGTACCTCGGCAACCTTCAAGCGGAAGCCGGGCGAGGGAGTCGGCCACGACCTGACTAACCGAACAAGTCTCTAGTCCAGGTTTATCGCCTATTCGGGTTCCATCCGCAAGGAGATCCGGCCGGGGTGTCGTTCACGGCCCCAAACGATGTGTGCAGGGTTCCCAAGCCCACCTCGACGGGTGAATGTACGCTTGGTACACCGTGCCACTGTGCCTAGTCTGTCCCAAGCCCACCTGTACCGGGTGCCACTTGGTAGACTACTAACACTACCTACAAACACCAGAAACTAGTTGCAACTCCTGGACAGAGATCAAGTTGATTAATAAGTCGAGAGAGCTTGGAGCGCCCGGAGCTCAATGTGTGGTAGTAACTGATCATGGATCACAAGCACAGAACTCAGTTCCTGAGGTCGGCTGCAATGAGACAACCCACCATGTACTCCTACATGGCCTCTCACCGCTACCTTTACCAAATCGTGTTCACACACTTAGCTCACACACAGTAGGACATGTTCACACACCTCTGATTCATCCCCGATGAATCAGACCTGACTCAACTCTAAGCAGTAGCAGGCATGACAAACAAGCATGAATGAGTAGGCACAATAGGGCTCAAACAACTCCTACTCATGCTAGTGGGTTTCATCTATTTACTGTGGCAATGACAGGTCATGCAGAGGATAAAGGGGTTCAGCTACCGCAGCAAGTAACAAATATGTCGTTGTTGTCCTAATGCAGTAAAAGAGAGCAGGAGCGAGAGAGTGGGATTTTATCGGAATGAACAAGGGGGTTTTGCTTGCCTGGCACTTCTGAAGATAGTATAGTTCTTCATCGGTGTCATCGATCACATCGCCGGTACACGTCTATCGAGAGGGGACAAATACCGGCAAACAAGGGAGAACACAATCAATGCAATGCACAATATGATGCATGCTATGACATGGCAATATGAATGTGTTTTGGGCTAATGCACCTAGCTATGATTTAAATGAAGTTGGTTTGAATACATGATTCAAATTCCAACTCCATATATGGTTATTTAAATGCCCTTTATTTGTTTTGTCCAAAACAGAGGACAAACATTGTTCAAACATGCATGGAAATGGTACAGATGGATTCCTTGAATTTTTCTGATAATTTTTCATATATAATTTATTTCATTTGGAGTTACGGTTGAATTTCTATGAATTTTTGAAGTTTAAATCATTTTCTGGAATTTCCTGAATTAAAATAAATCCAGAAATTCATTACTGCGTCAGCCTGACGTCAGTGTGACGTCAGCAGGTCAACAGGGACTGGTCCAGGTCAAACCTGACGTGTGGGGTCCACACGCCAGTGACACGGGTTAAACAGGGGGGTTTAGTTTAGTTTAATTAAAGATTAGGGGCACTAGGGCGCACATGTCAGTGAAACAGTGGTTAAAAAAGTTAGAAAAAAACTAAACTAATTAACAGGGGGCTGGCCCCACCTGTCATCGACCCAGGGGAGGTCAAACCCCTGGTCAACAGGGCCTAACCCGCCGGCGGTTCATCGCCGGTGGCAACAGGCGCGGCGGAGGGCTCGGGCTCGCTCCTCCGGCGTCCAAATGGACGGAGGAGAGCGGCTACGGTGAGCTAGAGCTCACCCGCGCCCGTTTCAGCAAGCATCAGCAGCTAGGGCGGCCGGAGACGATGGCCTCGAGCTCGGCAGCAGCGGCCGGAGCTCGGGCATGCTCGGGATTGCGTTGGGGTGCACGGGGAGGACGGTGGTGGGGTGATATGTGCTACTGGAAGCGTGCTGAGCACGATGGAGTGCTCGGACACGAGCTCCAGTGACTAGCACGGCGGCGGCGACATCGCCGGCGGTGGTAAGCTCGCGGCTCCGGTGGATTTGATAGCTACGCGGTGCAAACGGGGCAGGGGAGAGAGGGGAAAGATTCTGGTGCTCACGGTGATCGTGCAGGGAGGGTCAGCGAGCTCGGGGAAGCGACGATGGTGGCGAATCGACGGTGAAGATCCTCGGCGGCCGGCGATGGAAACGGCGATGCCGGCGACGTTGTGGCGCGTCCGTAGTTCCATGGCTTGGTGGAGAGGATGAGGAAGGCGCGGCGGTTCTTTTGGAAGCATCAGCGAGGCGAGGGGTGGACATTGGCCGCGGTGGAGCTCGTCGGTGCTCTCGGGTGCTCGTGGTCGATTGCGCGAGAGAGAGAGCAGAGGAGGAGGAGGGGGTCCAGAGCGAGGGGGGGATCAGAGGAAGTGTCGTGGCGTCGCGGGGGAAGTCCAGGGCGATGAGGGGGCAGCAGGAGGTGGCTAGGGGAAGCAGGAGGTGGCCGGGGCGGCGTCGGCGCTCGCCACCGAGCAGCTTCGGGGCGAGGGGGAGGAAGACGACAGAGAGGAGGAGGTGGGCTGGGCCGCTGGAGGAGCTGGGCTGGCTGGGCTGCCAGGTGAGCGTCAGGTAGTCCCTCTGCTCTTTCCTTCTCTTTTCTATTTTCTGCTGTTCGTTTTCTATTTAATTGCCACTAAATTCAAATTCAAACAAATTTGAAAACAGTGCCAAAACTCCCCTGGATAATTTTATGTCACTTAAGGTCTCCTCCTCATAAACATAAAATATCTCAGGGCATTTGAAAATATATTCATTATATATTATGAATATAACTCCAAATTCAAATAAAATATTGATTTCAAATCAGAGCCCAAATAATTCCTTAGAAATGTCCCAAAATTTTGGTTTGATTTATAACTCTTGCCAAAATTGTCAGAGCTATTTCTAGGGCATTTGGGATTACTGATTGAAATTTTAGGGTTTCTTGCCCCTTTATTAAAATGATTTCCGAGGCTTTCAATTTCCTCATTTCAACTTTCGGAATATAGACATGATGCACACATGAAGCTAGCCTAGAGCATTACCAGAAGCTAGGGATGTGACAACTCACCCCCACTAAACAAGAATCTCGACCCGAGATTCAAGTGTAGGGTAAGACGAAGGGGAAACGCAAACTAGTATAATCTTCACGATCCAGGGGGCATTCCATAAGAGTGTTGATTTGATCACCATCATTGTCTCGACGTCTTCCTCTGAGAACTCCAGCTAACATGACGAGAAGAGGAAAAGAAAACTCTAGAAGAATCTATCTTCTCGAAGGTCGAACAACTTAGGATTAACTCTCGGATTGAGACATTGCAACATCTCTCGAGCTGAGATACGAAGCACACCTCTAGGGAGATGGAGTGGAACAGATGACGAGGGTTCACTAGGTAGCCAACAATCCCACACTTAAAAAGATGGTAAACGATTGTCACGTAGCGAGGAGTTGAGTTGCCATGATACCACAACGAGACACCTTAGGAACCGTGACTCGTAGATATAACCCCTTAAGTGGCAAAAAGAATTACCTTTGATTCAAAGATCATTGAAACTCTTTAAACCAGCCTAAGGCAATTCTCGAGCGATCGTTTGGAGGGGGTCGGTGGAATGGCATACTCGGACTTGGATGATGTGGATTACCTTGTTGAAGACAACGTAATGGATGAATTTGCTTACCATCGGAAATGGAAGAGACCCATGGTAGAATGGCACATTGGTGGTGCAAGCTGGGAACAGAATGCAAATGCTGGGAATGATTCTGGTAACTGGGGAAGAACCCAGCAATAGAGAGTGAATTCACTGTTTGAAAAGGTCATAGCATTGCCGAGGAAACTGAGAGCACTGTACAGTTAATGTAGACAATCAAACCTAGCACTTGCGCGTGCTCTCAAGAACTTGAGCATTTCCATAATCATCAAGATTTTACCAACATTCGTGTCAGGGATCCTGGCAACACAACATACTACCATGCTGGCTAATGATGGATGATGCAGATGCAAAGGAAGATAACCTCCTTGGATTTCACCTTAGTGAGGCCAAAGGTCGAAATCTGGATGATCGACCGAGAGACATTTAGCTCTCCGCTTCTAATGTTCTCCTTGATGTGCTAGCGTAATCCATTTATTGAAATGGTTTGGTAACTAGAACATCAAGTAAAGGTCGGACCTCGGGAGCAATAGAATCCATAAGGAACAGTTACAGAGGTAAATCCTACAAAATCCTTATGGGGGGGTGGCCATCTTCTTCAATCAAGATACTACAATAATAGGTCTTTCGGCTGGGTGGTGCTGGCCACGACATCCACTTTACCGGTTTTCCGAGGGACCGATATTATAGTTCTTGGGGAAATGTTCCAACCATCATATCTGCCTGAGATTCAGATCTGGTTGGTGTCAGGATATTCCAGACTCATCGAGTCTAGGAAGAAAAATGAAAGTTTGCAACACAAATCGACGAAATGACGTTGCGAGATTCTCGGGAAATGAACTACGATAGCAAGCTCCAAAGCATGAGCTGGTTCTGCTACGCACGTGTGACACGCTGCCTCAGACAAACATGATCACATGGTAGTCTTACAATAAAACACTACCGAGTTCGGGTAGGGAACCATCATTGAGGATATCGAAGTTCTTTCATAAGTCCGGACTAGCTCTTATGAAGGAACTCCTTCTCCTTGAACAAATCAGTCAGTGGCTTGGTGTGCTAGGATACACATATGGAATGAAGATGATCAGTCTATCAAACCACAGAATACTTTGCACGCGCATAACTGACTTGGGATGGTTCCAGAGGAGGTAAAACATGCTTTCTCGAATTCACGGCGGCAACTTACATCAAATGCACGTGAATCAAAGGAAGTCACTTCTTTCATCCAAACATATACTTCATGAACGGGGCATGAAGAAAATGCCTATAAAAGTTTCCAACACTAGGTTGATGTTCAACATGAATCATGGGGGAGACAAAATGCTGCTGATGGGCTCAACAACAACTCATCGGAATTTCCATATCACTGGACTTCCACCATCATGCGAACATGGTGATAGTATTGGTCAGACCAAAAGATGTAATGGTATATGCTCGAGGGATCAACCACGAGTAAGACAACATTACGAGCATCGTTGGTACTGATTTGATTGACGATAGCCCACACTCAAATCAAAGGATTGATAAGACAATAGGTCCAGCAACTGATCATAGGGACCAATCGATGAAGATATCTTCTTTCTTCAACACACACTACACAAGAATATCCCTTTGGAACGAACTAAGTTAGGCAAGCTTTTATCTTCCAACTCTCCAAGTTGTTGCATAGCTTAACCAACTAGTTCAGGGGTATCCAACACGGATTCTTGGAGAAGGGGTGGTTTACAGGATAAACCAACTTGATCACGAGCTCAACATAACAGTCAGGTGACAACCTGGTAATACTTCCGAGAAGATATACGGAAAATCACGAACCACCGATATGTCTCTAAGCTCGAGAACAATCTTGCTTTTTAGGGCAAGATGATATGATCAAATGAGTGAGGACTTGACAAGATCCTAACTCATCAATCGAAGGGTGCACCGAAATAAGGACTAGGTAGCACAATCAGTCTTAGAATGATGATTCAAAAACCAACATGCTAAGAATGAAATTATTACCCTTTAACTACCAAGCAACAGGGTTGCTAAGAGTGTAGATTTCACACATCACGATTCATTTGTAGGAATTCCGGTTGCAACCACACGGGAGCCGGGAAATGAATGATGAGGGTGAGAAGTATCACTATATCAAGAGTTCGTAGGAGGGTGTGCAATTCCCATGACAATCTTGATGTAAAGATGGTAATACTCCAAGGTAGAACAGAGCAAAAGCTGGATTAACAATTTGTTCTGCGGAGCACAACTTCTTTGACCCAATCCTGGATATGGAAGAGGTACTGGAGTTTGTTTCTCCTAGTCTTTCCGCGAATAGAATGGCTTGACAGACCACAAGAGTAATAGGCATCGATGAACGAATGCACACATAATCTTGACTATCAATTGATAGACGAAGGTCAGTAGACAACTAAAGAGGGACAACTCAAAGGAACATATAACTTTCTGAGTTGTGGATGCATAGATTAGTATGTCGAACCAGGTTCAACATAATTCTTCCGGATAACCCATGCAGAAAGGTTGAACTGGCAGAGCCACAATATATAATGGAGAACTCATAGAGGGCCTGTTGTGATCTTTTGATCCAACAAACTTCTGCCATAATGGTTCATGGTATTTGGAAGAACGATATACCACGGACCTCGAGGACTATCGCAAAGTTACTAATATCCTAAAGGAACTAGCAAACACTATCAACATGAAGTAAGTAGAGTGAATCTCGGGTTCAAAACCCAGGAATAGAATACCTGCTACTAAGTGGCATCACGGGATGCTTACGAGAATGATGGCCAGAAGCATCACACTGGGACACAAATCATAGCTAACTTACTAGATGATCCCCTAAGACACCTAGGGTCATAATACTAGCTCCAACATATATGTCAAGGCAATAAAGTACCTCAACTCACTGATTTGTGTGATTAATCTGACCAAAGGCACATCGGAAACAGGAGGAAGGAATTTGCAAATGCATCCGACTATTTAGAAACCTGGGATGACTCGGACAACATAACGGCTGTAAATGCTCAGAAAAGATTTGAGACATTCACAAAAGGGTGGCATAACCACTCAGAAACACAATATCAAGGTTTGGAGATCAACAGTTAACATACAGAAATAGTAGGAACTGAACTGAGACTTAAATCCAACAATCTATAAGTCTACGGATTAATAACACGTGATCCTGATAGAAAGAGGAGAAAGCCTAGTTCCTTAACCCCGTAGGAAAGATAAGATGACTCAGATCAGAAGGGCATAAGGTATAAGGAGTAAAAAGAGCCTTACGTTCCATCCCACAATCAATTCCCTTATATAACTAAAGAATTTCTAGACTCAACTTCGACCGGTTTGGCTTGGTAATCCTACAGGCAGTCAAGCTCTGATACCAACGCTGTCAGGACCCCGACTCAATGCCACATCGATCTAGCATGTAACACCTCATATCACTTTGCGGCCTCACGCACGGTATTTCCACGGGTGTCGCCTTACCTTTGCTCGGGACCGTTTGCGTCTTTTGGCACACGTATATGATAGTGTCGCTAGCATCCATATGATAAGGAGCCCAGGCTGACATGGCTAGTCGTAAACCCAAAGTGGCACAAACTTACAGGGACAGGCATCCATGACCCAACATCGAACGTGTCGGTCATCAGCGAGTGAATCCAGGCTGTAGCACTGGGCTAGCAGGACTCCGGTGAACCGGGCTGTAGCGGGCTAACAGGACTCCGGTATTCATCGCGTGACATTTCCCCGAAGGGACAGACACAGGAACGAAGAAGGACACATGCCGGCCAGCCTAAGTGTCCGGAGCAGTAGCAAGCTACCATGGCTCAGTGGAAACACTAGGAGACATTTCCCGGTAAGAGAGGCTACTAAAGATAAACAACTAGATAGTCAGATCCCACACATACCAAGCATTTCAATAACATACACACAATATGCTCGATATGTGCAATACAACATGGCATCACAAAGTGACTCTACGACTCAAGTAGTTTATTCAATAGGCTCCGAGGAGCGAGATATTACAAACATGGGTCTCATGACCCAACACTCAGAGCATACAAGTCAAAGCACAAGCGGAAGCTATCATGTCTGAGTACAGACATCTATAAATGAAAAAGGCTAAGAAGCCTGACTATCTACCAGATCCTGCCGAGGGCACAAGATCGTAGCTGAGGTAACAAGCTAAACGTCGAAGTCCAAGCGGAACTACTAGTGAGACTGAAGTCTCTCTGCAAAAACATAAAATAGGCAAACGTGAGTACAAATGTACCCAGCAAGGCTTACATCAGATCTATCTACATATGCATCATTATCAACAAAGGGGGTGGTGGAGTTTAACTGCAGCAAGCCAGCTTTGACTCGGTGGCTAACCTGAACTACGATTGCAAGTAACTCTTTTGAGGTGGCGCACACGAGTCCACATATTCACCATATCAATACACCACTATGGATCCGCTCCCGTCTCCCTACGAGAACGCCATCCATAGCACTCACGCTTATCTTGCGTAGTTTAGAGTATCCACTTTCACTTGTCTATGAACTGTACAAGGGGTCCAAGTTTCCATATCCGAGGAATCCGGCTATTCGAACAGATGATGTTAACCCTGCAGGGGTGTACTTCTTCACACACGCTCTCGCCACTTACCGCACTGTACCCGTCATGTACCTCAGCAACCTTCAAGCGGAAGCCGGGCGAGGGAGTCGGCCATGACCTGACTAACCGAACAAGTCTCTAGTCCAGGTTTATCGCCTATTCGGGTTCCATCCGCAAGGAGATCCGGCCGGGGTGTCGCTCACGACCCCAAACGATGTGTGCAGGGTTCCCAAGCCCACCTCGACGGGTGAATGTACGCTTGGTACACCGTGCCACTGTGCCTAGTCTGTCCCAAGCCCACCTGTACCGGGTGCCACTTGGTAGACTACTAACACTACCTACAAACACCAGAAACTAGTTGCAACTCCTGGACAGAGATCAAGTTGATTAATAAGTCGAGAGAGCTTGGAGCGCCCGGAGCTCAATGTGTGGTAGTAACTGATCATGGATCACAAGCACAGAACTCAGTTCCTGAGGTCAGCTGCAATGAGACAACCCACCATGTACTCCTACATGGCCTCTCACCGCTACCTTTACCAAATCGTGTTCACACACTTAGCTCACACACAGTAGGACATGTTCACACACCTCTGATTCATCCCCGATGAATCAGACCTGACTCAACTCTAAGTAGTAGCAGGCATGACAAACAAGCATGAATGAGTAGGCACAATAGGGCTCAAACAACTCCTACTCATGCTAGTGGGTTTCATCTATTTACTGTGGCAATGACAGGTCATGCAGAGGATAAAGGGGTTCAGCTACCGCAGCAAGTAACAAATATGTCGTTGTTGTCCTAATGCAGTAAAAGAGAGCAGGAGCGAGAGAGTGGGATTTTATCGGAATGAACAAGGGGGTTTTGCTTGCCTGGCACTTCTGAAGATAGTATAGTTCTTCATCGGTGTCATCGATCACATCACCGGTACACGTCTATCGAGAGGGGACAAATACCGGCAAACAAGGGAGAACACAATCAATGCAATGCACAATATGATGCATGCTATGACATGGCAATATGAATGTGTTTTGGGCTAATGCACCTAGCTATGATTTAAATGAAGTTGGTTTGAATACATGATTCAAATTCCAACTTCATATATGGTTATTTAAATGCCCTTTATTTGTTTTGTCCAAAACAGAGGACAAACATTGTTCAAACATGCATGAAAATGGTACAGATGGATTCCTTGAATTTTTCTGATAATTTTTCATATATAATTTATTTCATTTGGAGTTACGGTTGAATTTCTATGAATTTTTGAAGTTTAAATCATTTTCTGGAATTTCCTGAATTAAAATAAATCCAGAAATTCATTACTGCGTCAGCCTGACGTCAGTGTGACGTCAGCAGGTCAACAGGGACTGGTCCGGGTCAAACCTGACGTGTGGGGTCCACACGTCAGTGACACGGGTTAAACAGGGGGGTTTAGTTTAGTTTAATTAAAGATTAGGGGCACTAGGGCCCACATGTCAGTGAAACAGTGGTGAAAAAAAGTTAGAAAAAAACTAAACTAATTAACAGGGGGCTGGCCCCACCTGTCATCGACCCAGGGGAGGTCAAACCCCTGGTCAACAGGGCCTAACCCGCCGGCGGTTCGTCGCCGGTGGCAACAGGCGCGGCGGAGGGCTGGGCTCGCTCCTCCGGCGTCCAAATGGACGGAGGAGAGCGGCTACGGTGAGCTGGAGCTCACCCGCGCCCGTTTCAGCAAGCAGCAGCAGCTAGGGCGGCCGGAGACGATGGCCTCGAGCTCGGCAGCGGCGGCCGGAGCTCGGGCGTGCTCGGGATTGCGTTGGGGTGCACGGGGAGGATGGTGGTGGGGTGATATGTGCTACTGGAAGTGTGCTGAGCACGATGGAGTGCTCGGACACGAGCTCCAGTGACTAGCGCGGCGGCGGCGACATCGCCGGCGGTGGTAAGCTCGCGGCTCTGGTGGATTTGATAGCTACGCGGTGCAAACGGGGCAGGGGAGAGAGGGGAAAGATTCCGGTGCTCACGGTGATCGTGCAGGGAGGGTCAGCGAGCTCGGGGAAGCGACGATGGTGGCGAATCGACGGTGAAGATCCTCGGCGGCCGGCGATGGAAACGGCGATGCCGGCGATGTTATGGCGCGTCCGTAGTTCCATGGCTTGGTGGAGAGGATGAGGAAGGCGCGGCGGTTCTTCTGGAAGCATCGGCGAGGCGAGGGGTGGACATTGGCCGCGGTGGAGCTCGTCGGTGCTCTCGGGTGCTCGTGGTCAATCGCGAGAGAGAGAGAGCAGAGGAGGAGGAGGGGGTCCAGAGCGAGGGGGGGATCAGAGGAAGTGTCGTGGCGTCGCGGGGGAAGTCCAGGGCGATGAGGGGGCAGCAGGAGGTGGCCAAGGGAAGCAGGAGGTGGCCGGGGCGGCGTCGGCGCTCGCCACCGAGCAGCTTCGGGGCGAGGGGGAGGAAGACGACAGAGAGGAGGAGGTGGGCTGGGCCGCTGGAGGAGCTGGGCCGGCTGGGCTGCCAGGTGAGCGTCAGGTAGTCCCTCTGCTCTTTCCTTCTCTTTTCTATTTTCTACAGTTTGTTTTCTATTTAATTGCCACTGAATTCAAATTCAAACAAATTTGAAAACAGTGCCAAAACTCCCCTGGATAATTTTATGTCACTTAAGGTCTCCTCCTCATAAACATAAAATATCTCAGGGCATTTGAAAATATATTCATTATATATTATGAATATAACTCCAAATTCAAATAAAATATTGATTTAAAATCAGAGCCCAAATAATTCCTTAGAAATGTCCCAAAATTTTGGTTTCATTTATAACTCTTGCCAAAATTGTCAGAGCTATTTCTAGGGCATTTGGGATTACTGATTGAAATTTTAGGGTTTCTTGCCCCTTTATTAAAATGATTTCCGAGGCTTTCAATTTCCTCATTTCAACTTTCGGAATATAGACATGATGCACACATGAAGCTAGCCTAGAGCATTACCAGAAGCTAGGGATGTGACACTTAATCTAAAAAGAAACCTTTGGGCGGGTCCCTACTGCACGCCTGCGCCTGTGTCTCCATTGTGCCGTATCCTGGACGGGTGTAGCACGATTGTCATATGCAAAAATAAAGAACTTAGGTGAAAGTTGTCTTGCCAAAAAGAAGAATGAATTATCAAAATTCCAGAGAAGCTTGGTTGAGCCGGGATGGCCCTGATTACATGCGGGAAGCCCCTGGTATCATTTTATGAGGGTTTGAAAACCAATCTCATTCATGTATGATGGAACGCCGGACTCGTCTAACCGTGTCCATGGCCTTGACGACCTGCCATTTTTCTGGTTGGTGAGGCCGTCTAGTGTGCGGCTATTAGAGCCGCCGCGTCCTCTTCCGTACATAAAGAACGGTTGGTATTTCCGCTAACTATGATGACGCCTCGTGGACCGGGCATCTTGAGCTTGAGAAAAGCATAATGTGGTATTGCATTAAACCGAGCGAAAGTCGCTCTTCCGAGCAGTGCTTGATAATCACTTCGGAATGGAGCGATGTGAAAAGTTAACGTTTCGCTCCGGAAGTTATCGGGAGAACCGAATAGCACCTCTAGTGGTAGAGAGCCCATACAGCGGGCCTCTTGGCCTAGTATTACTCCCTTGAAGGTAGTATTACTATGGCTTATTTGTGTCGGGTCTATCCCCATTTTGCGGACTGTGTCCTGATATATCAGATTTAGATCACTGCCGCCGTCCATTAGGACCCTTGTGAAATGGTACCCGTTTATTAATGGGTCTAACACCAAGGCCGCCAGTCCTTCGCACTGGATATTTGTATTGTGATCCCTACGATCAAAAGTGATCAGGCAGGCCAACCAAGGGTTGAGCCTAGGGGTGACGGGCTTTATGGCGCGTGTGCATCGGGGTGCGTGATTGCTTCTCCCCTTTGTCACATGGATCACGTTTACTATTTTAACCTCTGGTGGGAACTTTTTCTGTCCTCCGGCACTCCACTGACCTAGTCGAGAGCCCCTGAATCCGGTGTTTACCGCCGTGTTATCTGGGCCACCTTCTTTATTTCGACGCTTGTTTTTGTTGCGTCATGCCTTACCATTGCCATCCCTGACTTCGGATGTGCTAGGGTCGCTGGTGCTGCTACGGGCCAACCAGCTGTCCTCACCCACACAAAAGTGGGTCATGAGGCTTGTTAGGGCTTCCATTGTTCTTGGTTTTTCTTGACCGAGGTGTCTGGCAAGCCATTCGTCTCGAACACTGTGTTTGAAAGCTGCTAAGGCTTCGGCGTCCGGACAGTCGACAATTTGGTTCTTCTTGGTGAGCAACCTATTCCAAAGCTTTCGGGCGGACTCTCCGGACTATTGGATTATATGACTTAAATCATATGCATCCGGAGGTCGGACATAAGTCCCTTGAAAATTGGCCCGGAAAGCATCCTTGAGTACTCCCAACTTCCAATTGAGTTTTGGGGAGGCTTTTCAACCAGTGCCTAGATGGCCCTTTAAGCTTGAGGGGCAAGTATTTAATGGCATGGAGATCATCTCCACGAGCCATATGGATGTGGAGGATGAAGTCCTCTATCCAGATTCCAGGGTCTGTGGTTCCGTCGTATGCCTCTACGTTCACCGGTTTGAATCCCTCTGGGAATTTGTGATCCAACACCTCATCAGTGAAACATAAGGGGTGTGTGGCACCCCTGTATTGGGATGCGCCATGGTGTTCGGATGGTTGTAGTATTCGGTGTTGGTTGTGTACCATAGCGCGCTTCCTAGATCCATAGATAGATCTGGTTGCGCCGGATTTTTGACGCAGGTTCTCACATAGATCGTGTGTTGACTTATGCGTGACTTTGTTAGCTGCTCTATCGCGTTCACAGGGTGGGGGATCCGGCCGGTTGGCCGTATCACTTTTTGGCTGCATGGGCTCTAAGGCCTCATCGTCGAATTCCGGTAATAGCTTGCACTTTGGATAGCTATTTGGATGGTAACTTCCACCATACTTTGTTACTTTGTTCCACTTGCTGTTGAGCGTATTTTGTGCGACCTTGAGTCTTTGCTTCTATTTCTTCAGGCTTCTCGTTGTGGCAATGAGTCTTCTGCGGAGGTTCTCTTGCTCTAAGTGTGTTTCCGGGATGATGGGTGCATCTTCGTCCGGACTGTTTTCTTCCCTAGACAGGGATTGATGAGGCATATCTTTGGCGTCATCATGTTCGGACGTCGGATTTGTACTATGTGTGCAGTTTGCATCTTGATCGCGTTCTGCCACCGGGGTGGTGCATTTGTCGTTTCTTCCCGAGTCACGTGGACTATTATTATCGTTGTTTTTGCTATGGCGGGACTTAGAGCGGCGCCGCTGACGTCGGCGCTTGCGTTGCTTCTTGGAGGGGTCATCCTCCTCTTTCTCATCGCCATTGGGTTCTTTCGGGGTGTCCACCTTGTATACGTCATGTGATGAAGTAGCGGTCCAGCGCCCTGTGGGCGGTGGTTCTGGCTCGTCCCCTGCATCGTCGTCTATAACGTTGATGTCTTCGGAGTCGGAGTCGAGCATGTCGGTTAAGTCATCGACGGTGGCTACTAAGTGGGTGGTGGGTGGACAGCGAATTTCTTCGTCGTTCGCATCCCATTCTAGCCGGACATAGTTCGGCCAGGGTTCTCCTGACAGGGAGAGAGACCTTAATGAATTTAGCACATCTCTGAAAGGTGAGTGCTGAAAGATATCCGCGGAGGTGAACTCCATGATCGGTGCCCTGTCGGTTTCGATAGGCACAGACGTAGGCGGCTCAGAGTCCGTGGTCGGGGATAAATCCAGTGGTTCGGTGACACGGCTCTCGTACATGGTGAAGTCAGTATCCGGCTCTATCTCCACTGAGAGTGCGGCCTCCATGGCGGGGTCCATCCCTCCGCTCTCAGATGGCACGACTTGCTCTGGACTAAGGGCCAGAGCAACTGCAGATGGGATCTCCCAAACACTGTCCGACGGCAAAGTTACGTCATGCTTGTCAAGACTGTACGGCGCGTCCGACATGGGCTCGAATCCGTCAAAGATCAAGTCTCCGCGGATTTCGGCCGTGTAGTTCAAGTTTCCAAATCTGACTTGATGGCCAGGGGCGTAGCTCTCAATCTGTTCTACATGGCCAAGCGAATTGGCCCGCAGTGCAAAGCCGCCGAATATGAAGATCTATCCGGGGAGGAAAGCCTCACCTTGGATGCTAGCGATGATCGAAGGAGCCATCAATCCTTATGGTGATGACACAGTGGAACTCTCAATGAAAGCACCAATGTCGGTGTCAAAACCGGCGGATCTCGGGTAGGGGATCCCGAACTGTGCGTCTAAGGTGGATGGTAATAGGAGGTAGGGGACACGATGTTTACCCAGGTTTGGGCCCTCTTGATGGAGGTAAAACCCTACGTCCTACTTGATTGTTCTTGATGATATGAGTATTACAAGAGTAGATCTACCACGAGATCAGAGAGGCTAAACCCTAGAAGCTAGCCTATGCTATGATTTTATGTTGTCCTACGGACTAAAACCCTCCGGTTTATATAGACACCGGAGGGGGCTAGGGTTACACAAGGTCGGTTACAAAGGAGGAGATATCCATATCCGTATTTCCTAGCTTGCCTTCCACGCCAAGTAGAGTCCCATCCGGACACGGGACGAAGTCTTCAATCTTGTATCTTCACAGTCCAACAGTCGGGCCAAAGGATATAGTCCGGCTGTCCGGAGACCTCCTAATCCAGGACTCCCTCAGATGTCCTGAAAGCCTTGTTTGAATAGTCTACTGACGTCATCCGGCAACTAAATGAGAGCAATGCGAAGCTCCGGGCCGAGCGCGACCTGCTAAGGGCGAAGATCGTCGGAAGTGCGGAGCAGCAGGAGCAGACCACTGCCTTGTTGAAGAGGACCGGCGTCATCGTCGAGAAACTTATGGACGAGAATGCGATGCTGCGCATCGAGCGCAGAAGGCTGGTGGAGGAATTCGTGGATGCTCTCAAGCAGCATCTTGAGGACAAGAAAGAGCTCGTCGCCGCTCGCCGCGGAGACTAGTTTCCGCAGCCTGCAGCAATGCACCAAGAAAGTAAAGATCAGCGAGCCAGATCGTTGTCTTCCTTCTTCTTTTGCCCTTGTGTATTTCGGGCGTTGCCGCATGTGGCTTTTTTTAATTATGTTCCTAAATATGTAAGACAATTATTATCCACTGTCATCATCCTTATATTCATCATGCTTGCTATAATTCGCAGTCGATGCTATATAGGTCCGTCGGATCTTATATCAGGATCCATGCAAAACTTTCTTTTTAGATTTTCATTCTTCTCTCTCAAATCTCAGTCTAGTGAGACATATAGCCACGCCATAGAACAGGTGCTCGGGCGCCAATAATGGAGACATTGGGAAGGAGGTGCGCAGCGGGTAGCGGTCGAAGGGCTCTCCTCCCGATGAGCACGCGCCAATAATGGAGACATTGGGAAGGTCGCACACCTCCCGTACTCAAATAGCTACCCCGCACGACACCTCCTAACCAATAAAATAAGGGGACGTGTGGCCGCACGTAATTGGTAAGTAGAACGCCCACAGTTTCAATAATACTTGTGTTTCCGATTTGTAACGTGACAACACTTGTTCCAAAATGACTTTTTTTATTGTTAATGTGTGCGCCTTTGCAAATCGGACAGAAAAATTACCACAACATGTTGGTGCCATGTCATGACACCATGCCAAGTTTCATGATTTTTAGGCGTATTTTGGATTTACAGGAATTCAAAAACCAAGTTTCTCAATCTTTCTGGCCAAGCCACGATGCCCAGATGTTTGAATTTCATTCTCATCTCTTGCATGGGACCTACAAATTCACCCAAGGACACACATGTGATTTTTCAAACAACTTTGGTGCACTAGAGCCTGTGCTTGTAGTTCAAATTTGAATTATGCACATTAAATGCGCAGAAACTCAATTAATGTATAAAAAGGCCAAACGAACCTGGAATAATTCCAAAATTTAGCACGATACTTTTATATGGTCTAATCCGCCAGTGTAAAAAAATTAAGGCGGGAGAAGGCGGTGTACGTATGTCGTTTCGCACACGGAGGTGACACGTTCCCTCTCGGAATCTCGAGCCTTATTGACGGAAGCTCCGGTTTGCAAGAAGCCTACACCAAAGCTTGTCCCAATTCGGCCAAAAAATTACCGCAGCATGTTGGTGCCATGTCATGACACCATGCCAAGTTTCATGATTTTTAGGCGTGTTTTCGATTTACAGGAATTCAAAAACCAAGTTTCTCAATCTTTCCGGCCAAGCCACGACGCCCAGATGTTTGAATTTCATTCCCATCTCTTGCAGGGAACCTAGAAATTCACCCAAGGACACATATGTGATTTTACAAACAACTTTGGTGCACTGGAGCCTGTGCTTGTAGTTTAAATTTGAATTATGCACATTAAATGCGCAGAAACTCAATTAACGTATAAGAAAGGCCAAACAAACCCGGAATGATTCCAAAATTTAGCATGATACTTCTATTTGGTCTAATTTGCCTATGTAAAAAAATTAAGGCACGAGAAGGCATTGTACATATGTCGTTTCGCACACGGGGATGACACGTTCCCTCTCGGAACCACGAGCCTTCTTGAAGGAAGCTCTGGTTTGCAAGAAGCTTACACCAAAGCTTGTCCCAATTCGGCCAAAAAAATTACCGCAGCATGTTGGTGCCATGTCATGACACCATGCCAAGTTTCATGATTTTCAGCCATGTTTTGTATTTACATGAATTAAAAAAAACAAGTTTCTCAATCATTCCGGCCGAGCCATGACACCCAGATGTTTGAATTTTATTCCCATTTCTTGCATGGGACCTATAAATTCACCCAAAGACACACATCTGATTTTTCAACAAACTTTGGTGCATTGGAGCATGTGCTTGTAGTTCAAATTTGAATTATGCACATTAAATGCCCAAAAACTCAATTAATGCATAAAATGCCAAACGAACCTGGAATAATTCCAAATTTAAACACTGCATTGATGTACTAGTTGCATGTTCACTATACGGAAATGTTCTAGCAATTCAAACACCATCCTTTCCCTCCGTAACACCAGTTTGTCTTTCAAGACATAATGAAAAAACCAGGTATACCACAAACAGTTTACTAGAAAGAATCGTGTGGGATGCGATATAAAATATCTTGGCGCACCATCTTGTCTGGCTTACGCAGGAAGCTTCATCATCTACAGCCCACCGCCCCCGCTTGAACTACACTTGTGCGCCAGTTTCTCACGGCACCGAGTGAAATTTTTTTGCCACTGCGGAAATATCTATCTCCCCGCCCCCTCCCTCCTACCAAAAGCCACATTTCCACTGTTCCTCCTTGCTTTCCAAGTTCAAACCTTCACTGCTGCTTACTAGCAGCTCAACTTCTTACCGGTGACCCTTCTTCTTGCAGCGCCGCCTCCTTGCCGGCTACCCTTCTTCATGCAACGCCGCCTCCTCGCCGGCGACCCTTCTTCTTGCAGCGCCGCCTCCTCGCCGGCTACCCTTCTTCTTGAAGTGTCGCCTCCTCGCCGGCGACCCTTCTTCTTACTGCGCGGCCTCCTCGCCGCCGACCCTTCTTCTTACTGCGCGGCCTCCTCGCCGCCGACCCTTCTTCTTGTTGTGCGGCCTCATCGGTATGGTCATGTAATCCACATCCCACCCACACCATCCTCCTCCTTTCCTGTCCCACATGCCCCGACCGACGAAGCGATACCTTCCACCGAAATCACTGCCACCCTCTTCCAATTAAGCGCCACCCACAACCATTTTACACACAGTATGAGCTTAGTAGCATGCGGCCACACGTGCGAACGAGGTCGCTATGGCAGCCATGCATGTCGACCGCCAGATCTTGGAGGAGCACCTCATTTTCGAGGCCACCGTCGACACCGCCACGCAGTTGTCTACTTTAAAATAAAGTTCGTGATGTTCGACGCCGACACCGCCACGTGCGTTCTAGTGATTTGTCCTTTGTAATGTTAATATGCAATCTGATGTTCAGTTAACAGTTTGGTCCCCTGAAATGTATTGTTCACTTAACAGTTTGGTCCAACAATTGCTACATTTCATAGTACTGTTCCCAAGCATTCTTTGTTTTGTTAACTGTCTTATCTTCTAGTACATGTTTCTATTCTGCAATGTCGTGCTTAGTTAACTATTTTGGTTCATTTGGTCTGCTATCCATTTAACTGTTTGGTTCAGTTCTGCAATTTGATTTTCATTTGTATTGTTATGCATGTGACACCAATCGAATTTGCCTGTACTCAATACATATTCTACTGATAGTATGGCAACTCTCAGTTAACCTGATCAAGATCTTCCTTATGTGTGTTGCAGGGAAATAATGGGAGACACTTCCGTTTACCATCGAGGTTTGTTCAAGCATGGTCCTTTGGCTAATAGCACATTATTGTGCAGTTGTAGGAATCATTCTAATATTTAGGTTTCTTACAATTTGGTCTTGCACATGTAGGTCCTTCTGTCAGAGGCTTAGACCCACTGTTCGACCAATTTTTCATATGGGGAAATGAGATGTCCATGAATATCAGTCAAGTCAAGAAACTCAGAAAGATTGTTAGGATGAAGAAACTAGCGACAAATAACAGCAAGATCTTTGTTTGCACAATGAAGAAGACATCAGTCAACTATAGGATGGTACCAACTCTTTTACCTTGTTTTTACCCCTTGCGCCATTTCAAAATTTACAACAACGATTTATGCATAGCTTTGTTTTCAATACTTTTCAAAGCAGATCACCGATGATTACCTCTCAAACCACCTACATGGTCAAGAGGCGAGGAAGGTATTCATTCAACACCCACGATACAATATTGAAGTCTTGCTGAAGAGTACGAAGGTTGGGCGAGCAATTATCCATAGCCACTGGCCTAAAGTTTCAAGGACAATCAACATCACTGAAGGCTCAATATTTTCCTTCCGCTTCTGCAGTTTCCCAGATGCGATTCATCTGTCTATTTACTGTGTATGATGCTACTTTCCAAAGGTTTTTGATGCCGCTTGTGAAACATGGTGCTATTGTGTAATGGAGTAACTGAGTGCCGAGGCTATCTGATGTAATTTGATTATGGAATCCCGGTTGCTTTTATACGGATATGAAATATCTGGCGTGTCCTATAAGAAATATCAGTTTGATTAGTACATGGATTATCAATAATAGGGTAATTACCCTGCTTATTGGGGTGTTCTATTGCAAATAGTTACTCAGACAACACCGTGGGCGATGAACTCAAAAAACCTGCACGATTTCTAGAAAGTAGGCGTGTTCGATCAACTAACAATCACACACAGCTTCCGGCAGCGAATTGTTTGTGTTAGGCCACCTTGCACAAACGTTTCCACACAAACAACTGTGTGTGATATACATACCTACAGAAATGTTTTTCTAGGATTCACCGTGTGGGATGTACATACCTACAAAATTGTTTTTCTGGGATTCACCATGTGGGATGTACATACCTACGGAAATGATTGTCTGGGATTCACCATGTGGGATGTACATACCTACGGAAATGATTTTCTGGTATTCACTTTGTGGGATGTACATACCTATGGAAATGATTGGGTTTCGATGCCTCACCCGATCGCACACGGCCCCAGCCTGGGTCCCGGGAGGGCCTATCCCCAATGATTTGTGGGTTGTGTGGGAAAGACCCCCCTATCGCCTACACTAACTTGGCGATGGTTCCAAATGCCGTCACAGAAAGGGGTTAAAAACCGTTTGTTTAGCATGTCGTTGTACTAGTGTATATAAATATTTCCTTACCAAATTCCACTTACCAAAGGCGCTTCACTCCCCGGCAACAGCGCCAGAAAATCGCCTTGATGACCCACAAGTATAGGTGATCAATTGTTGCTCTTTGCGATAAGTAAGAGTGTCAAACCCAATGAGGAGCAGAAGGAAATGACAAGTGGTTTTCAGCAAGGTGATGTCTGCAAGTGCTGAAACTGTAAGTAGCAGAGTAGTTTGATAGCAACATAACTTGTAACGAGCAAGTAATGATAGTAGTAACAAAAGTGCAGCAAGGTAGCCCAATCCTTTTGAGGCAAAGGACAGGCCAAGACGGTCTCTTATAATAAGCAAAGCGTTCTTGAGGGTACATGGGAATTTCATCTAGTCACTTTCATCATGTTGGTTCGATTTGCGTACGCTACTTCCATAATTTGATATGTGGGTGGACCTTTGCTTAGGTGCTATTCTTACTTGAACAAACCTCCTACTTATGATTAACCCTCCCGCAAGCATCCGCAACTATGAGAAAAGTATTAAGAATAAATTCTAACCATAGCATTAAACTTTTGGATCCAATCGGTCCCTTACGAAATAGCGCATAAACTGGGGTTTAAGCTTCTATCACGCTCGCAACCCATCATCTAATTTCTACTCCGCAATGCATTCCCTTAGGCCCAAATGTCCTGAAGTGTCATGTAGTCGATGTTCACATGACACCACTAAGGGAATCACAACATACATACTATCAAAATATCGAAGACATATCAATTTGCACATGATTACTTGCAACATGATTTCTCCCGTAGCCTCAAGAAAAAAAGTAACTACTCACAAGTGATAAACATGCTCAAGATCAGAGGGGTATTAAATAGCATAATGGATCTGAATATATAGTCTTCCACCAAATAAACCATATAGTAATCAACTACAAGATGTAATCAACACTACTAGTCACCCACAAGCACCAATCTATAGTTCTGGTAACAAGATTGAACACAAGAGATGAATTAGGGTTTGAGATGAGATGGTGATGTTGAAGATGTTTATGGATATAGCCCTCCCCAAGATGGGAGAGTTGTTGGCGATGATGATGACGATGATTTCCCCCTCAGGGAGGGAAGTTCTCCTGGCGAAATCGCTCCGTCGGAGGGAAAAAGTGCTCCACCCAAGTTCCACCTCGAGACGGCAGCGCTCCATCCCGAAAGTCCTCTCCTTTTTTAGGTCAAAATGACTTATATACCAGAAGATGGGCACCGGAGGTGGGCCTGGGTGAGCACAACCAACCAGGGTGCGCATGGGCTGCCTGGCATGCCCAAGTGGGTTGTGCCCACCTGGTGGGCCTCCTCTGGTACTTATTTGCTCCAATATTCATCATATATTCCATAAAAATGCTCCATGAAGTTTTAGCTTGTTTGGAGTTGTGCAGAATAGGTAGCCTGACGTAGCTTTTCCAGGTCCATATTTCCAGCTGCCGGAATTCTCCCTCTTTGAGTGGACCTTGCAAATTATGAGAGAAAAGGCATTAGATTACTCCAAAAAGCATTATTATGCATAAAAACATCATGAATAACAGTATGAAAACATGATGCAAAATGGACGTATCAAAGCACTGAAATTATCAGTAGTAGATAGTTTTGTGATGAGATAAATCGTAATGGGTAACAAGTAATACAAGTAAATTATGATCAAAAAAAGTAATAAAAGTAAACAAGGTGCAGCAAGGTGGCTCAATACTTTTTGTAGCAAAGTACAAGCCTGGACAAACCCTTATATAAAGCAAAGCGCTACCAAGGACACATGGGAATTGTTGTCAAGTTAGTTTTCATCATGCTCATATTATTCGCGTTCGTTACTTTGATAATTTGATATGTGGGTGGACCGGTGCTTGGGTGCTCCCTTTCCTTGGACAAGCCTACCACTTATGATTAACCCCTCTCGCAAGCATCGGCAACTATGAAAGAAGAATTAAGGTAAACCTAACCATAGCATGAAACATATCGATCCAAATCAGCCACTTACAAAGCAATGCATAAACTAGGGTTTAAGCTTCTGTCACTCTAGCAACCCATCATCTACTTATTACTTACCAATGCCTTCCCCTAGGCCCAAACAATGGTGAAGTGCCATGTAGTCGATGTTCACATAACACCACTAGAGGAGAGACAACATACATCTCATCAAAATATCGAACGAATACCAAATTCACAAGATTACTTATAACAAGACTTCTCCCATGTTCTCAGGAACAAATGTAACTACTCACAAAACATGTTCATGATCAAGATCAAGATCATATGGGTATTAATTATCATTAAGGGTCTGAAATTATAATCTTCCAGCAGATAAACCAACTAGCATCAACTACAAGGAGTAATCAACACTACTAGCAACCAACAGGTACCAATCTGAGGTTTTGAGACCGAGATCGAATACAAGAGATGAACTAGGATTTGAGAGGAGATGGTGCTGGTGAAGATTTTGATGGAGATTGACCCCCTCTTAATGAGAGTATCGTTGGTGATGACGATGGCTTCAATTTCCCCCTCTGGGAGGGATGTTCCCCTGGCAGAACAGCTCCAACGAAACCCTAGATTGGTTCTGCCTAGGTTCCGCCTTGAGACGGCGGTGCTTCGTCCTGAAAGCTTGCTTCTTATTTGTTTCCAGGTCAAAACACACCATATACCAGAAGATGGGCGTCGGAGGCCTGCCAGGGGGCAACAAGGACGGGGGGCACGCCCAGGGGGTAGGGCACGCCCTCCACCCTTGTGGCTGGCTGGTGGGCCCCTCTGGTACTTTCTTCGCCCAATATTTTTTATATTTTCCAAAAACATGCTCCAAGAAGTTTCACGACTTTTGGAGTTGTGCAGAATAGGTCTCTAATATTTGCTCCTTTTCCAGTCCAGAATTCCAGCTGCCGACATTCTCCATCTTCATGTAAACCTTATAAAATAAGAGAGAAAAAGGCCTAAGTATTGTGATATGATGTGTAATAACAGCCCATAATGCAATAAATATCATCATAAAAGCATGATGCAAAATGGACGTATCAACTCCCCCAAGCTTAGACCTCGCTTGTCGTCAAGCGAAAGCCGATATCGAAAAATATGTCCACATGTTTAGAGATAGAGGTGTCTATAAAATAAAATACGGACATTAGGGAATCATGATCATCTATAGAACAACAACATATATTGTAATATAATTTTTTATGCTAAACTAACAATTTTTTCACAAGATAAAGTATGAATCAGAAACTTCAATTCATTGAAAACTAACAAACTATGATTTCAATCATTGAAGCAATTGCAATTTATCATGACATTGGAAAGATTCAATTAAAGAGCTTTTCAGCAAGTCCACATACTCAACTATCATTTAATCTTTTAGAATTGCTAACACTCACGCGATACTTATGGGTTCAAAGCTTCAATCGGACACACAGAAAGATAGGGGCTTACAATTTCACCTCCCAACTTTTTACCTCAAGCGTAATGTCAACAATAATATTTTATGAAAACCTACATTCGAGTGGCTATATATATCCGGATCTCTCCAACATATTGTGCTTGCCAAAGGAAAAAGTGTAAAAAGGAAAGGTGATGATCACCATGACTCTTATATAAGGGTAGAAGATAAAATTAAAAGATAGGCCCTTCACAGAGGGAAGAAGAGGTTGTCATGCGCTTTCATGGTTGGATGCACAAAATCTTAATGCAAAATAATGTCACTTTATATTGCCGCTTGTGATAAAGGCCTTTATTATGCAGTCCATCGCTTTTATTTCTTCCATATCACAAGTTCGTATAAATATTATTTTCTTCACACTAATAGATCATGCATATTTAGAGAGCATTTTTTATTGCTTGCACCAATGACAACCTACTTGAACGATCTTACTCAATCCATAGGTAGGTATGGTGGACTCTCATGGCGAAACTGGGTTTAGGGATCTTTGGAAGCACAAGTAGTATCTGTACTTGGTGCAAAGAATTTGGCTAGCATGAGAGGCAAAGGCAAGCTCAACATGTTGGATGATCCATGACAATATAACTTCTATTCGGATATAAGAAAACATAACCCATTATGTTGTCTTCCTTATCCAACATCAACTTTTTAGCATGTCATATTTTAATGAGTGCTAACAATTACAAAATATGTCCAAGATAGTATATTTATATGTGAAGCCTCTCTCTCTCTCTTTATTACTTCAATTTAATTTCAACAATGACCAAAACTATGTTTGTGAACTATCAACAACTTTTATTCATCATACTCTTTATATGTGAAGTCATTACTCTCCATAAGATCAATATATGATATTTTTATTTCTTTTTGTTCTTTCTTTTATTTAATTACCCCAAGATCATAGCAAGAAAGTAGACCCCTCAACTCAAAACTACTCTTTATTATATAACTCACGGACTCGATTACATAGACAGAGATCGGAACAAAACTCAAGGCTAGTTCATACTAAAACTTTATTCTACTAGATCAAGATATAACCAAAAGGATCGAACTAAGAAAAACGATAAAGATAAAGATGTGATGGTGATACGATACCGGGGAAACTCCCCCAAGCTTTGAAGTTGCCAAGGGGAGTGCCCATTCCCATGTAATTATGTCTCTTTCTTCGGGGGTGGTGATGAAGGAGTTGTTGCATTTTTCTTCTCTAGCTTGCGTCTGAGGCAAAAAATTCCTCCCTCAGATCCTCATTCTCGAGCTCGAGTTTCATTATCTTTTTGCATAATGTCGCCTTGATGTCGTTCGAAAAACGTGGTGGGATATATTGGACCTTAGGGAGGCTTGACTTCTTGAACTCCACATGCATATCGCCAGGTTGAGGTAGTAGATCGTCCTCTTCATCGGAGCTTGTCTCTTCCTTCCCCTTTGGATCATAGTCTTCTTCTTCCTTCGTGGTCCAACCATAATGTTCCACATCCCCATATGCTTTTGTATTTGTGATGTAATCAACCATGTAGCTCTCTCCCTCCGAATCCTGGGACGACATCTTGCTCCAAATCTGCTGCAGAAACAACTCAAAACGAAAACAGAGGATTTTGTCGGGTACGGTGGTCAAAACCTTCGGGAGATTATATAATGAACTTTTACGGACCAAAAGAAGTATCATGCAAGAAAACGGAGTCCGGAGGGCACACAAGGTGGCCACAAGGACGGGGGCGCGCCCATGGGGGTAGGGCGCGCCCTCCACCCTTGTGGTGGCCTCGTGTCTCTTTCGGACTACTTTTAATTTTCCTAATTTTTTTAATATTCCAAAACGGAGAAAAAATTTCGTTGGAAACATTTTGGAGTCGGTTTACTTACCGTACCACATACCTATTCCTTTTCAGAGTCTGAAACTTTCTCGAAAGTGTCCCTTATGTACTGCTCCGGTGTTACAGTATTAATAATATTGGACTCAACATTTATGGGAGTACCTGAGATATAATGTTTGATTCTTTGACCGATTACCACCTTCGGATTTGTGTCTTCGACATTGTTGATTTTTATGGCACCAGAATGCTAGACCTCCTGGATAATGTAAGGACCTTCCCATTTAGAGAGAAGCTTTCCTGCAAAAAATCTTAAACGAGAGTTGTACAACAAAACATAATCACCTACATTAAACTCACGCTTTTGTATCCTTTTGTCATGCCATCTTTTAATTTTTTATTTAAACAACTTGGCATTCTCATAGGCTTGGGTTCTCCATTCATCAAGCGAGCTAATGTCAAATAACCTCTTCTCACCGGAAAGTTTGAAATTATAATTGGGCCCTTTAATAGCCCAATATGCCTTATGTTCTAGTTCAAGAGGTAAGTGACATGCTTTTCCATAAACCATTTTATGCGGAGACATACCCATAGGGTTTTTATAAGCAGTTCTATAAGCCCATAATGCATCATCAAGTTTCTTAGACCAATTCTTTCTAGATCTATTAACAGTCCTTTGCAAAAATCAATTTAGTCTCTCTATTGCTCAATTCTACTTGACCACTAGACTGAGGATGATATGGAGATGCAATTCTATGGTTACATTCATACTTAGCAAGCATTTTACGGAAAGCACCATGAATAAAATGTGAACCACCATCAGTCATTAAATATCTAAGGACTCCAAACCTCGAAAAAATAACTTCTTTAAGCATCTTAATAGAAGTGTTATGATCAGCACTACTAGTTGGAATAGCTTCTACCCACTTAGTAATGTAATCAATAGCAACTAAAATATGTGTATACCCATTAGAGGAAGGAAAAGGTCCCATATAATCAAAGCCCCAAACATCAAATGGTTCAATAACAAGTGAATAGTTCATAGGCATTTCCTGACGTCTACTAATATTACCAATTCTCTAGCATTCATCACAAGACAAGACAAACTTACGGACATCCTTGAAGAGAGTGGGCCAATAGAAACCAGATTGCAATACCTTATGTGCAGTTCTATCTCTAGCGTGGTGCCCTCCGTAAGCCTCGGAGTGGCACTTGCGTAGGATCTGTTCATGTTCATGCTCAGGTACACAACGTCTAATAACACCATCTACTCCTTTATAAAGGTGTGGGTCATCCCATAAGTAATGTCTTAAATCATAGAAAAACTTTTTATTTTGCTGGTATGTGAAACTAGGCATATAAATTTAGCAACAATGTAATTAGCATAATCAGCACACCATGGAGTATTACGAGAAGCATTTATGACAACTAGTTGTTCATCAGGAAAGCTATCATCAATAGGTAGTGGGTCATCAAGAAAATTTTCTAACCTAGACAAGTCGTCTGCAATGGGGTTCTCAGCTCCCTTTGTATCAATAATATGCAAATCAAATTCTTGTAAGAAGAGAACCCATCTAATAAGTCTAGGTTTAGCATCTTTCTTTTCCATAAGATATTTAATAGCAGCATGATCAGTGTGAACAGTTACTTTGGAATCAACATTATAAGGTCTAAACTTATCACATGCAAATACAACTGCTAAATATTCCTTTTCAGTAGTAGCATAATTTCTCTAGGCATTGTCTAGATTTTTACTAGCATACCGAATAACATTTAATTTCTTATCAACTCTTTGTCCTAGAACAGCACCAACAGCATAATCACTAGCATGACATATAATTTCAAAGGGTAAATTCCAATTAGGTGGATGAAATAGAAGCAGAAATCAAGGCTTTCTTAAGTATTTCAAATGCTTCTACACAATCATCATCAAAAACAAAAGGAACAAATTTTTGTAAGAGATTAGTGAGAGGCCTAGAAATTTTAGAGATGCCTTTAATAAACCTCCTATAGAAACTAGCATGACCAAGGAAACTTCTTAGACCTTTGATATCTTTAGGACACGACATCTTTTCCATAGCATCTACTTTAGCTTTATCAACTTCAATACCTCTTTCAGAAATTTTATGCCCCAAGACAATACCTTGATTAACCATAAAGTGGCACTTCTCCCAATTCAAGACAAGATTAGTTTCTTCACATCTCTACAAAACTCGATCAAGGTTGCTTAAGCAATCATCAAAAGAAGTTCCATAAACAGAGAAGTCATCCATGAAAACCTCAACAATCTTTTCACAAAAATCACAGAATATAGCAGTCATACATCTTTGAAAGGTAGCAGGTGCACTGCATAAACCAAAAGGCATATGTCTATAAGCAAAGGTACCGAAAGGGCAAGTAAAAGTGGTTTTCTCTTGATCATCTTTTGACACAAGTATTTGAGAGAAACCGGAATAACCATCAAGAAAGCAAAAATGTGTATGCTTGGATAATCTTTCTAGCATTTGACCAATAAAAGGTAGAGGGTAATGATCTTTTCTAGTAGCTTTATTTAATTTACAAAAATCAATTACCATTCTATAACCTGTAACAATTCTTTGTGGAATCGATTCATTCTTATCATTAGGAACAACAGTAATACCTCCCTTCTTAGGGACACAATGAACAGGACTTACCCATTGACTATTAGCAATAGGATAAATTATACCTGCCTCTAGAAGCTTTAGTATTTCATTTCTTACCACTTCTTCATCTTAGGATTTAACCATCATTGATGATCAACAACTAGTTTAGCATATTTCTCCAATTTAATTTTGTGCTAACATAGAGTGGGACTAATGCCCTTAAGATCATCAAGAGTATATCCAGTAGTGGCACGGTGCTTCTTTAGAGTTTTCAATAATTTATTTTCTTCATGCTCTGGAAGATTAGCACTAATAATAATAGGATATATCTTCTTTTCATCAAGATAAGCATATTCCAGAGTATCAGGTAATTGTTTAAGCTCAAACACGGGAGCACCCTTACGTGGAGGAGGATCCCCAAGGATTTCAACAGGCAAATTGCATTTCAAAGTAGGCCCTTGATTAAAGAATACTTCATCTATTTCCCTTCTTTCCTTCATAAACATATCATTTTCATGGTCTAGCAAATATTGTGCTAAAGGATCAACAGGAGGCACGGCAATAGAAGCAAGACCAATAATTTCATCCTTGCTAGGCAATTCTTTATCATGGGGTTGTCTAATTTTTTTAGAGAAATTAAAATCATGAGACATATCCCCTAAACCAACAGTAACAATATCTTTCTCGTAGTCTATCTTAGCATTAACAGTATTCAAGAAAGGTCTACCAAATATAATGGGACAAAAATTATCTTGTGGGGAACCAAGAACAAGAAAATCAGTAGGGTATTTAATCTTCCCACACAAGACTTCAACATCTCTAACAATCCCAACTGGTGATATAGTATCTCTATTGGCAAGCTTAATAGTAACACCAATATCTTCTATCTCGGCAGGTGCAATATCATTCATGATTTCTTTATATAAGGTATAAGGAATTGCACTTACACTAGCACCCACATCACATAAGCCATGATAACAATGATCTTCAATTTTAATAGAAACAACAGGCATGCCAACAACATGTCTATGTTTATCTTTCATATCGGGTTTCGCAATTCTAGCAGCTTCATCACATAAATAAATAACATGCCCATCAATATTATCAACCAAGAGATCTTTAACCATAGCAATACTAGGTTCAACTTTAATTTGCTCAGGGGGGTTGGGTGTTCTAATATAACTTTTTTTGACCACAGTTGAAGCTTTAGCATGATCCTTTATTCAAACAGGGAAGGTGGTTTCTCAATATAAGCAGTAGGAACAATAGGATCAACATTATAAGTAATACTTTCTTCTTCAACTTTAATAGGTTCTACTACTTTAACTTCAATGGGAGGATGATATTTACACCACTTCTCCTTAGGGAAATCAACATGAGTAGCAAAAGACTCATAGAAAGAAGCTACTATCTCAGAGTCAAGTCCATATTTAGTGCTAAATTCACAAAAAGCATCGGTATCCATAAAAGATTTAACACAATCAAACTTAAGGTTTATACCTGACTCCTTACCTTCGTAGAGTTCCCAATCTTCAGAGTTGAGTTTAATTCTTTACAATAAATCCCATTTGAATTCAATATCCCTCTGGAACTAGTACAAGAAGTATCGAGCATGGATCAATCATTATGAGAAATCCGAGCATAAAAGTTTCGAATAATAATTTCTCTCAAGAGCTCATGATTGGGGCATGAATATAACAATGACTTAAGCCCCCCCAAGCTTGAGTGATACTTTCTCCTTCACGAGGCCAAAACTTATATATATATATATATATATATATATATATATATATATATATATAATTCCGATCACGATGAACCAGATGCATAGGATAAAACTTCCGATGAAATCCCAATTTCAATCGGTTGTAGTTCCATGATCCAATATCATCTAGTAGCATGTACCATGTCAATGCCTTTCCCTTCAAAGATAAAGGGAAGACCTTCTTCTTGACAACATCCTCAGGCATACCTGCAAGCTTAAATAATGCACAAACTTCATCCACATAGATTAGGTGCATATCAGGACGTAATGTTCCATATCCTGCATGAGGATTAGCTAGCAGTTTCTCAATCATACCCAAAACAATTTCATAATAAATATTTTCACTAGGTGTAGTAGGTTTAGAAGCAACTCTTTGCTCTTCTGGTCGAGGTGAAGATACCCCGAACAAGCCCCTCAAAGGATTATTTTCGATAGTAACAAGTGACAGTAAATTCCAGCACACTATATAAATGTTTCCTTAGCAATTTCCACTTACCAAAGGTGCTTCACTCCCCGGAAACTGCACCAGAAAAGAGTCTTGATGACCCACAAGTATAGGGGATCTATCATAGTCCTTTCAATAAGTAAGAGTGTCGAACCCAATGAGGAGCATAAGGAAATGACAAGTGGTTTTCAGCAAGGTATTTTCTGAAAGCACTGAAATTATCGATAACATATAGTTTTGTGATGAGATAAATCGTAACGGGTAACAAGTCATAAAAGTAAACAAGGTGCAGCAAGGTGGCCCAATCCTTTTGTAGCAAAGGAAAAGCCTGGATGAACTCTTATATGAAGCAAAGCGCTCCCGAGGACACATGGGAATTGTTGTCAAGTTAGTTTTCATCATGCTCATATGATTCGCGTTCGTTACATTGATAATTTGATATGTGGCTGGACCGTTCTTGGATGCTGCCCTTCCTTGGACAAGCCTTCCACTTATGATTAAACCTCTCGCAAGTATCCACAACTATGAAATAAGAATTAAGGTAAACCTAACCATAGCATGAAACATATGGATCTAAATCAGCCCCTTACGAAGAAACACATAAACTAGGGTTTAAGCTTCTGCCACTCTAGCAACCCATCATCTACTTATTACTTCCCAATGCCTTCCCCTAGGCCCAAATAATGGTGAGGTGTCATGTAGTCGACGTTCACATAACACCACTGGAGGAGAGACAACAAATATCTAACGAATACCAAATTCACATGATTACTTATAACAAGACTTCTCCCATGTCCTCAGGAACAAACATAACTACTCACAAAACATGTTCATGATCAAGATCAGATGAGTGTTAATTATCATTAAGGATCTAAAAATATAATCTTCCACCGGATAAACCAACTAGCATCAACTACAAGGAGTAATCAACACTACTAGCAACCCACTGGTACCAATCTGAGGTTTTGAGATCGAGATCGAATACAAGAGATAAACTAGGGTTTGAGAGGCGCTGGTGCTGGTGAAGATGTTGATGGAGATTGACCCCCTCTCGATGAGAGGATCGTTGGTGATGACGATGGCTTCGATTTACCCCTCCGGGGGGGGGATGTTTCCCCGATAGAACAGCTCCATAAATTGGTTCTGCCTAGGTTCCGCCTTGAGACGGCGGCGCTTTGTCCCGATAGCTTGCCTCTTTTTTTTCAAGGTTAAAACACACCATATAGCAGACGATGGGCGTCGGAGGCCTGCCAGGGGGCCCACAAGGACCGGGGGCGCGCCCTCCACCCTTGTGGCTGGTTGGTGGCCCCCTTTGGTACTTTCTTTGCCCAATATTTTTATATATTCCAAAAACATGCTCCGTGAAGTTTCAGGACTTTTGGAGTTGTGCAGAATAGGTCTCTAATATTTGCTCCTTTTCCAGTCCAGAATTCCAATTGCCGGCATTCTCCCTCTTCATGTAAACCTTATAAAATAAGAGAGATAAGGCATAAGTATTGTGATATAATGAGTAATAACAGACCATAATGCAATAAATATCATCATAAAAGCATGATGCAAAATGGACGCATCACACCACCACCGCCACTCCGAGGCATGTCAAACTTTTTTCTAGAGTGAACATGTGACCAAAGGAGTGTCGTGTTACAATTTGAAAAAAAAACAGAGATCATTCGACCCGTTTTATAGGTTGATTGATTTCCTAGGGAATTAATGTGCAAAAATCAACTTTGAGCTACATGTGCACCAAAATGGATTGCAAAATCATATGTGTGTCCCTGGGTGCATATTAGCCCGTGAAAGAGATTTCAAAACATTGAGAATATTGATTTTTAAAATTTAGTAAATCCAAAACTTAGTTGAAATTCATGGAACTTATCATGGTGTCATTTATGGACACCCGTAGACTATGATATTGTATTTTTTTAATCAAATTTGAGACAAGTTTTGATATAATCTTCTTACGAATGGGAGATTGTTAATAACTAGCAACCAATATCTCATGCAAATTATTTATTCGGACTATGTGCGTTAGCCCGTGCCATGCTTCGGTTAAGTAGTAAAGCGACAGAATGAATCATCAAAAACAAAAAAATATGTGCCGCCACGCGCCCCGTGTGCCATGCGAGCAGGCGTGAGTTGATGGATGCATGCGAGCAGTCCGCTGCGCAGGCAGACCGGGAAGCGTGTGTGCAGGTGTGTGAATTGACGGGAGGCGTTTTCGCTGCACAGTGTCACCGGGAGGCGTGCGAGTAGCTGTGTGAAATGATGGTAGGAATGCCAGAATTCCGCCGCGCAGGCTCACCGGGAGGCGAGATGATAACCCACAAGTATAGGGGGTCGCAACAGTTTTCGAGGGTGGAGTATTCAACCCAAATTTATAGATTCGACACCAGGGGAGCTGTCAGTGGAAACGACACCTATGGAATCACTGGAATCCCTTCTACGACTGGCGGGCGCGGGTTTGTGCAAAGAGCGGGTCTAGTAGCCAGCACAAAGATCGTTTACCCAGGTTCGGGCCGCAAGGATGCGTAATACCCTAGTCCTGCTTTTGGTGTATATTTGAGTGTTCTTGAGCTTTCGAACTAGCTGCGGTGTGTGCATAGTCCAAAAGATCCGAATCCTTCTCCAGTATGCCTCGGGCCTCCTTTTATAGTCAAAATGGGGTCACCACAGTGGCACACAGGAGGTGGAAAGGTAAATAGTGTACAAGCTTCTCGCCTGTCATTATGGGACAAGGCGCATTAAATGTGTTCCTTAGGTGTCCCGTTGCTTTATTAGCGATGGCAACAAGGCCCGTCCCATCCGTCGCTGTTCCCCCTTGCTCCGACACGCGTCCAGGCCAACGAGGCATGCAGCGCCACGTAAGCTGGCAGGCTGCTGAGATGGTGTGGTGGTAGGGTCTTCACGAAGATCTGCATGCCACCAGCAGGTGCTTGACTAGCTGGATTAGCATCCACGTACTGCCATGTGGGTACTAGCCTCAGTTGGTGGGTTGGCCGCTGAGCTGGGTCGATGACGGGGGGGGGGGGCAAGGTCTTGTCACGGTCGGGTGTTTATTCCTAGCAAGGGTCTTATCGGGGTCTTATGATCGCTCTCGGCAAGAATCTTCCCGGGGCCATGCGAGTGTTTTCGGCAAGGAGCCTTGTTGTGGCCTCGGGGGCATCCTCAGCAAGGGGGCTTGTGATTGTCTTGTCTTTTGATCATCGTCTAGTCTTATTGGCCCTTTGTCTTCACAAAGATCTGCATGCCAACTATGCAAGTGCTCCCCGAGCCTTGGTTCCAATGATGTCGATGGTGTCGGTACTCTTAGGCTCAAGGGTGGCCGCGATGTTGGCGTTGGGTGAGCTGCTCCGGCAAGGCTTTTGCGGGGCTGCGTGGGCCGCCCCGGTCGGGATCATGCCCAGGGAAAACCCCATTTTGCTGCTCCCTCTTCTGTGCCCCTGGCTGGAGCGCTGCTCTGGTATTCTTGTGCTTCCGCTTCCTCCCTTCGGCCCGCTAAGCGTGGCCGCATGTGTGGCTCTGACTGCCCATGCACAAGTAGAGGGGTAAAAAGGAGAGCCCCTACTTTTGTACACCGGCAGGAGCTAAAGATTGTGTGTACGTATTAGCTGTTGATTTGTCAATTCAACCACACCTGGAGATTAAATATATGTAGCAAAGTGATCGGTAGCACAGTAATATGATAGTTTTGATAGCAGTGGTAACATTAGTAATAGCAATAGTATCTTAGCAAGATCAATATGTGGAAAACTCATAGGCATTGGATCGGTGTCGTTGGATGATATTCATCATATAATAGTCATAACCTAGGGCGACACAGAACTACCTCCAGTTCACAAATATAATGTAGGCATGTATTCTGTAAATAGTCATACATTACTTATTATAGAGATGGTGCGATTTGACTCTTTTTTTAGCCCTACCTATACCTCAGTCTTACGAAAAAGAGAGGGGGTTGGCATAGAGAGAACCAAATTTGTAAAGCAAACAAACCCACGCTTCGGGAAGGTGAGGCGCTTATGGAGAGAACTTGTATGACATCTTTTCTCCTACCCTCCCGTGGCAGCGGGGTCCATAAGGTAACTAAGGGATATTAAGGCCTCCTTTTAATAGAGAACCGGAACAATGCATTAACATATGGTGAATACATGAACTCCTCAAACTACGGTCATCACCGGAAAGTATCCCAATTACTGTCACACTGGGGTTTACGGATCATAACACGTAATAGGTGAATATGACTTGCAAGATCAGATCTAGAACATAGATATAATGGTGAAAATGTAAACGGTTCAGATCTAAAGTCATGGCACTCGGGCCCTAGTGACAAGCATTAAGCATAGCAAAGTCATAACAACATCAATCTCAGAACATAGTGGATACTAGGGATCAAGCCCTAACAAAACTAACTCGATTACATGATGAATCTCATCCAACTCCTCACCGACCAGCGAGCCTACGAAGGAATTACTCACTCCCGGTGGGGATCATTGTGGAATTGGTGATGAAGGAGGGTTGGTGATGATGAAGACTGAAGATTCCCCTCTCTGGAGCCCCAAATGGGCTCCAGATCTGGCTTCCCGATGAAGAACAGGAGGTGGCGGTGGCTCCGTATTGTGAAACGCGATGAAACGTCCTCTCTGATTTCTCTCTCCAAAAATAGGTATTTATGGAGATGGAATTAGGGTCAGGGGGCCACTAGGTGGGCACAACCCTCCAGGGTACGCCTGGAGGGGGTGGTGCACCCTGGTGTATCATGCTCACCCAGGGCACCCCCTCCGGTGTTTCTTGGTCCCAGTATTTTTTATTTATTCTGAAATAAATCTCCAAAAAGTTTCATTCCAATCCAAGAACTTTTATTTCTGCACAAAAACAACACCATGGTAGTTCTGCTGAAAATAGTGTCAGTCCGGATTAGTTTCGTTCAAATCATGCAAATTAGAGTCCAAGACAAGAGAAAAGGCATTTGGAAAAGTAGATACGACGGAGATGTATCAACTCCCCCAAGCTTAAACCTTTGCTTGTCCTCAAGCAATTCAGTTGACAAACTGAAAGTGGTAAAGAAAAACTTTTACGAACTCTTTTGTTCTTGTTTACATACATAAGCTTAAGTAGCACCCTGGTTTTCAGCAAAGAACATGACTAACCATGTCAACAATAACTCTTAGAAATTATATTAACTCATATCAATAGCATAATCAACTAGAGAGCAATAATAAGATATATCAAATGACAACACTTTTTTAAAACAATCATGATATAATATGACAACAGTGGTATCTCGCTAGCCCTTTCTGAGACCGCAAAACATAAATGCAGAGCACCGCCAAAGTTCAAGAATCGACTAAACATTGTAATTCATGGTAGAAAAGATCCAGTCATGATGCATCCAACATTAACTATACACAAGGCATGAGGATGACAATAGTGCTCTCAGATCTGGTGCTTGTTTGAGAAGGTAATCACTCAACATAGAACTAAATAGATAGTCCCTAAGCAATGGAGGCAGGGATTTGCAGAGGTGCTAGAGTTCAAAGCTTAAAATAGAGATAAATAAAATTTTGGGAGGTACACCCTTCCTGTCAACGTTACAACCAAGAGTTATCAATATCTTCCATGCTAAACACATTAGTGGCGGTTCCAAAGCAGTAAAAGTAAAGGTTTACTCCCCTCCACCAACAAACATACTCCATGGCTAGCCGAATCCACGGGTACCGTCCATACCAACAACAATCCCGGGGGAGTTTTATTTAATTATTTTCAATTTCTTTTGGGACCGGGCATCCCTATTACCGCCCCTCTCGTCCAAAGACGAGAGAATAAACACTCATCATGAGAATAACCCGCTTAGCATGGAAGATATTGAACGCCCCCTATCGCCCCATGAGCGGTCTAGGCACACAAAATAGATGTTCATTTGGAATTTTAGAGGTGGCACATGAAAATTTTACTTAGGACGGTAGGGTAATACCGCATATAGGTAGGTATGGTGTACTCATTTGGAACAACTTTGGTTCAAGGGTTTTGATGCACAAGCAGTATTTCCGCTTAGTACAGGCGAAGGCTAGGAGATAGGTTGAGAAGCGGCTAGCTAGAGAGTGAAAATGGTCATGAACATGCGTTATGCATAATCAACATTGAACACTGGCATGAGTAGTGTCGGCGTTCTGGGAATGGGGGTCCCTAGACTTGCCTGCCTATGGCCCACGGCGTGGCCCTACGAGCAGGCCCGTACGACCCATCTTCACCCACAAGCATTCAAGACCCTCGCGAGGGGCCAAGCCTCACGAGGAGGATGAAGCGAGAACCCCTCGGGAGCGGCCTCACCGGGTTGGCTTGCAAGGGGCGGAGAGATCAAGGCAAGGCAAACCTCGCGAGGTTCTTGTGACGTGAGCCATGAAGACCGAGACCAGGCGGGCGACAGCGTGCACAGTGTCCTTGTTTCCTCTTTGGTGCTAAAGAGGCAAGCACAGGCAGGGAGTACCGAGGCGTCAAGCAAAGGTTTTCATATCATTGCAACGAGACCAAGACGAGCAGTACGGCAAGATGGAGGTCACCGTGGAGCCCAAGACAGCGTCGCCACCAGAGCTTTTGGCAGGTGAAGACTGCTTTTGTCAGGACAACTTGTACTAGCTGTCCCCTTTCAAATTGGTCGTTGTTGGCTCCCTTCCCGCTCAATATTTGGGGAGAGGACTAGGGCCTCTATATATAGGACTAGCCACCACCGTAGGCAAGGGAGACCTCATCTTGGACCGGATCCATTCCACCAAGATCACCACACAAACTCACCCGGCACAAGAGCACCTCTCCCCAGGAGGCTATTCTTCCCCTTGTACTGTTCATCCTCAGCCCAAGAGGCAATCCACCACCACCACACTGGAGTAGGGTATTACACCACAACGGTGGCCCGAACCAGTATAAATCTTGTGTCCCTTGTGTTGTGAGTTCGTCGAGCTAGCCTCTGAGATCGTAGCGAGGTTAGGGCATGGATCAGTAGGGGGAGAACTTCGTGCGCACCCCAGTGTTCAAACCTTGAGGGTTTTGCCGGAACCCGAAATCTGAAATTTGGCGCGCCAGGTAGGGGTGCGCCGGAGCCCCCCTCCAGCCAGTCGATTCACCGACGCTCCGCAGCTCCGATGTCCAGCGACTCAACGACCAACACCGAGTGGTGGGAATGTTGGCCAGCCCGTACAGCGCCGCCTACCTAGGAAGACCTCGACCCCGCACTCCCGGCGGCACGAGCGCCACCCAACGCTGCGGGGCGCGGGCGGCGCGGCCAAGCCCCGTCCACCCTTACCGCATGACAGACGTGAGCTGCTGCAAAGGCTGCAAGCCACGCCGCGGCGACGATGCCGCACACCCGAAGGGAGCAGGCAAAATATGAGGGATGCACTCATGGTGGCACGGCAGCTGCTGTGGTGCCGGCTGACGGAGAGCAGCCGGGATGCACTACTAGAACACATCGCCGAGCTACTAGACGCAGCGGCCATGGGAGCACCGCCCTTCTGCTACCAGCTCACGCCCCAGGCAGTGGCCGGATCCCACGGTGGGCCACTCTGCGCCCGCGTGCCCCTAGGTGCGCCCGGGGGCCTCATCGACATCAACACGATCCACGGCGGAGGGCGCCCCATCGCACCCGCATCACCTTAGAATGGTGCGGGCACGAGCGTCGCCGCAGATGGCCCCGGCGGGGCATTACTTCGGCGAGGTCTTCGGGGCAATGGGCTCGGAGGCCTACGTGCCCCGCATGATGAACCAAGAGTATACACCGGACGATGACCCCGGCTCGTTCCTCGAGGCAGGCTGGGAAGAGGAGGCGTTAGGAGCTGAGGCCTTCCAGGAGCCGCCCGAGAGCCCCACCAACCGCGTCGTCGACAACGGCTACAGGGTACCACTAATCTCTTAGGGGCAAGCTTAAGCTAACCATGAATCGCAAGTGAATCAGATCACAGCACCAGGAGACGGTTCTGGCACGGTGGTATCCGTTTCACCCGGAGAAGCTCACTGGGGGCTGCGTGGGAGAGGCCAGGAGCAAGGCCCCTCCCCACGTTGCGCAGAGCAAAGCATCACCCAGAGGTAGGCCCTCTACCGGGGAGGTGCCGTCGGGCCTACCCCCGACAGAGGACCTGTGGTCGCCGAGGGCGCCGCTGGTGTCCGGTCTGCCCCTGTTGGTGCCGTCCTGGTCTCCAGTCGTCCCAGTTGTCCCAACGTATCTATAATTTTTGATTGCTCCATGCTATATTATCTATTGTTTTGGACTATATTGGGCTTTATTTTCCACTTTTATATTATTTTTGGGACTAGCCTATTAACCGGAGGCCCAGCCCAGAATTGCTATTTTCTTACCAATTTTCGTGTTTCGGATAAACGGAATATCAAACGGAGTCCAAACGGAATAAAATCTTCGGAAACGTGATTTTCTCACCGAACGTGATCCAGGAGACTTGGACCCTACTGCAAGGGATCAAAGAGGTGGTCACGAGGGTGGGGGGCGCCCCCCCTAGGGCACGCCCCCTACCTCGTGGGCCCCTCGGTGCTCCACTGATGTACTCCTTCCTCCTATATATACACACGTACCCCCAAACAATCAGAACAGGACCCAAAAACCTAATTCCACCGCCGCAACTTTCTGTATCCATGAGATCCCATCTTGGGGCATGTTCCGGAGCTCCGCCGGAAGAGGGCCGTCATCACGGAGGGCTTCTACATCATCATAGCCCCTCCGATGAAGTGTGAGTAGTTTACCTCAGACCTTCGGGTCCATAGTTAGTAGCTAGATGGTTTCTTCTCTCTCTTTGAATCTCAATACAAAGTTCTCCTCCTCTCTTGTGGAGATCTATTCGATGTAATCTTCTTTTTCCGGTGTGTTTGTTGAGACCGATGAATTGTGGGTTTATGATCAAGTCTATCTATGAATAATATTTGAATCTTCTCTGAATTCTTTTATGCATGATTGGTTATCTTTGCAAGTCTCTTCGAATTATCCGTTTGGTTTGGCCAACTAGATTGGTAGTTCTTGCCATGGGAGAAGTGCTTAGCTTTGGGTTCGATCTTGCGGTGTCCTTACCCAGTGACAGAAGGGGCAGCAAGGCACGTATTGTATCGTTGCCATCGAGGATAACAAGATGGGGTTTATTTCATATTGCATGAATTTATCTCTCTACATCATGTCATCTTGCTTAAGGCGTTACTCTGTTTTTAACTTAATACTCTAGATGCATGTTGGATAGCGGTCGATGAGTGGAGTAATAGTAGTAGATGCAGAATCGTTTCGATCTACTTGTCACGGATGTGATGCCTATATACATGATCATTCCTAGATATTCTCATAATTATGCACAATTCTATCAATTGCTCAACAGTAATTTGTTCACCCATCGTAGAATACTTATGCTCTTGAGAGAAGCCACTAGTGAAACCTATGGCCCCCGGGTCTATTCTCATCATATCAACATCCATCACTTTTATATTGTTTTGCTATTTACTTTGCCTTTACTTTTTACTTTGCATCTTTATATCAAAAATACCAAAAATATTATATCTATCAGATCTCACTCTCGTAAGTGACCGTGAAGGGCTTGACAACCCCTAATCGCGTTGGTTGCGAGTAGCTATCGCTTTGTGCAGGTACGAGGGACTTGAGCGTGGGCTCCTACTGGATTGATACCTTGGTTCTCAAAAACTGAGGGAAATACTTACGCTTCTCTACTGCATCATCCCTTCCTCTTCGGGGAAAACCAACGCAAGCTCAAGACGTAGCAAGAAGGATTTCTGGCACCGTTGCCGGGGAGTCTACGCAAAAGTCAATATACCAAGTACCCATCACAATCCCTATCTCTCGCATTACATTATTTGCCATTTGCCTCTCGTTTTCCTCTCCCCCCCAATTCACCCTTGCCGTTTTATTCGCCCTCTCTCTCTATCCCCCTCTCTATTTGCCTGTTTCTTGTTTGTTCGTATGGTTGGAATAGTTATTTATTTATTACTAAACAGAGAACCTAAGATCTATGGATCCTCATCCGCTTGCTAATCTTTTTAACAGATCCAGTTATGTTGAACCAATTGCTAGTGAGTTTTGTACACTAGATTATCTTTATGAGGTTTTGCTTGAAATTCGTGAATCTGAAAAGTGTGATGAATTACTTTATGAAGCGATTCATGATAGATCTTTGAATAACAAGCGTGATTGCAATGATTTTATTATAAATTCTCTTGATGTCAATTGTGCTAATAAGATGCAAAACCCTAAGCTTGGGGATGCTAGTTTTGCTATGTCTACTACTTGTTGCAATGATTATGATTGGGGTGATTCTTCTTATGATCTTAAAAATTTATTTAAACCCCATGATGAATATGAGATTGATAGTAGTGTTTGCAATATTATTGAAAGTGTGTTTAGAAGAGTGTCAACTTTAGATCCCACATATTTGGAGAATGTTCAATCTTATGAAAATCTTGATAAAAGTGGGTTTGGAGAAGTCATGACTTTAGTTAATGTTAATCCCACTATTTTGGAAGAGTGTCAACTTTGCATGCATGTGGATCATGTTGAAAATATTTTATGTGATAGATATTTTGTTGAATTTTCTTATGATCCTACATGTAATTACTATGAGAGAGGAAAATATGGTTGTATAAATCTTCATGTTACTAAATTACCTCTCGTTATGTTGAGATTGCTATTGTTTCTTTCCGCTTCCTTGCATATGCTAGTTTTTGCTTGCCTTGACAATTTGTTTGCCTATAAGATGCCTATGCATAGGAAGTATGTTAGACTTAGATGTGTTTGTCACATGTTTTATGATGCCCTCTTTGTGCTTCAATTCTTGTCTTTCATGTGAGCATCATTAAAATTATCAATGCCTAGCTAAGAAGGCTTTAAAGAAAAGCGCTTATTGGGAGACAACCCAATATTTTTCCTTGCTGTTATTTAATAAATAAATTATTTAGACTCTGTTTTGGTTGTGTTTTTGTGTCAAATTAGTGTTTGTGCCAAGTAGAACCGTTGGGAAGACTTGGGGAAAGTCTTGTTGAACTTGCTGTAAAAACATAAACTTTAGCGCTCACGAGAACTGCTGTCACTTTTATTTGAAGAGTGCTATTTAGTTAATTCTTTTTGCAGATGATTAATAGATAAATTCCTCACGTCCATCAATTTATTTTAGAATTTTTGGGGTTCCATATTTTGCGCTAGATGCAGATTACTACAGACTGTTCTGTTTTTGACAGATTCTGTTTTTCGTGTGTTGTTTGCTTATTTTGATGAATCTATGGATAGTATAATAGTTTATAATCCATAGATAAGTTGGAATACATTAGGTTTAACACCAATATAAATAAATAATGAGTTCATTACAGTACCTTGAAGTGGTCTTTTGTTTTCTTTCGCTAACGGAGCTCACGAGTTTTCTATCTTGAGTTTTGTCTTGTGAAGTTTTCAAGTTTTGGGTGAATTCTTTTGATGGATCATGGAACAAGGAGTGGCAAGAGCCTAAGCTTGGGTATGCCCATGGAACCCACAAGATAATCCAAGGACACCAAAAAGTCAAAGCTTGGGGATGCCCCGGAAGGCATCCCCTCTTTTTCGTCCACTTCCATTGGTAATTTACTTGGAGCTATATTTTTATTCACCAACATGATATGTGTTTTACTTGGAGCTATATTTTTATTCACCAACATGATATGTGTTTTGCTTGGAGCGTATTGTATTATTTGTGTCTTTGTTTGTTAGTATGCCACAATAATCCTTGTTGTACACACCTTTTGAGAGAGCCATACATGAATTAAAATTTGATAGAATACTCTATGTGCTTCACTTATATCTTTTGAGCTAGATAATTTTGCTCTATGTGCTTCACTTATATATTTTGAGCTAGATAATTTTGCTCTATGTGCTTCACTTAGATCTTTTAGGGAACGGTGGTGGATTCATTTTAAAGAAACTATTGATCTCTCATGCTTCACTTAAATTAATTTGGGAGTCTCTTAATAGCATGGTAATTTTCCTAATAATAATATTCTTGGTATTCAAGATTTGTGAAACTTTCTTTTGAGTGTGTTGAAAACTAAGAAAATATTGAAGCATGATAATTGTTTTGAGATATGGAGGTGATAATATTAAAGTCATGCTAGTTGAGTAGTTGTGAATTTAAAGAATACTTGTGTTGAAGTTTGTGATTCTCGTAGCATGCACGTATGGTGAACCGTTATGTGATCAAGTCGGAGCATGATTTATTTATTGATTGTCTTCCTTATGAGTGGCGGTCGGGGACGAGCGATGGTCTTTTCCTACCAACCTATCCCCCTAGGAGCATGCGCGTAATACTTTGCTTTGATAACTTCTAATTTTTTGCAATAAGTATATGAGTTCTTTATGACTAATGTTGAGTCCATGGATTATACGCACTCCCACCCTTCCACCCTTGCTAGCCTCTCTAATACCGCGCACCTTTCACCAGTATCATACACCTACCATATACCTTGCTCAAAACAGCCACCATACCTACCTATTATGGCATTTCCATAGCCATTCCGAGATATATTGCCATGCAACTTTCCACCATCTAGTTCATCATGACACATCCATCATTGTCATATTGCTTAGCATGATCATGTAGTTTACATAGTATTTGTGGCAAAGCCACCGTTCATAATTCTTTCATACTTGTCACTCTTGATTCATTGCATATCTAGGTACACCGCTAGAGGCATTCATATAGAGTCATACTTTGTTTTAGTATCGAGTTGTAATCATTGAGTTGTAAATAAATAGAAGTGTGATGATCGTCATTCAATAGAGCATTGTCCCAAAAAAAGAGAAAGGCCAAAGAAAAAAAGAAGGCCCAAAAAAATATAAATAAATAAAAAAGGGGCAATGCTACTATCCTTTTTTCCACACTTGTGCTTCAAAGTAGCACCATGATATAGCAAGTCTCATATATTGTGCTTCAAAGTAGCACCATGTTCTTCATATAGAGAGTCTCATATATTGTCACTTTCATATACTAGTGGGAATTTTACGTTATAGAACTTGGCTTGTATATTCCAATGATGGGCTTCCTCAAATTTCCCTAGGTCTTCGTGAGCAAGCAAGTTGGATGCACACCCACTAGTTTCTTTTGTTGAGCTTTCATACATTTATAGCTCTAGTGCATCCGTTGCATGGCAATCCCTACTCACTCACATTGATATCTATCGATGGGCATCTACATAGCTCGTTGATACGCCTAGTTGATGTGAGACTATCTTCTCCTTTTTGTCTTCTCCACAACCACCATTCTATTCCACCTATAGTGCTATACCCATGGCTCACGCTCATGTATTGCGTGAAGATTGAATTTTTTTTGAAAAAGTTAGAGTATGAAACAATTGCTTGGCTTGTCATCGGGGTTGTGCATGATTTAAATATTTTGTGTGGGGAAGATGGAGCATAGCCAGACTATATGATTTTGTAGGGATAACTTTCTTTGGCCATGTTATTTTGAGAAGACATAATTGCTTTGTTAGTATGCTTGAAGTATTATTATTTTCTATGTCAATATAAACTTTTGTCTTGAATCTTTCTAATCTGAATATTCATACCACAATTAAGAAGATTGGCATTGAAATCATGCCAAGTAGCACTCCGCATTAAAAATTCTCTTTTTATCATTTACCTACTCAAGGATGAGCAGGAATTAAGCTTGGGGATGCCTGATATGTCTCCAACGTATCTATAATTTTTGATTGCTCCATGCTATATTATCTACTGTTTTGGACTATATTGGGCTTTATTTTCCACTTTTATATTATTTTTGGGACTAACCTATTAACCGAAGGCCCAGCCCAGAATTGCTGTTTTTTACCTATTTCAGTGTTTCGGATAAACGGAATATCAAACGGAGTCCAAACGGAATAAAATCTTCAGAAACGTGATTTTCTCACCGAACGTGATCCAGGAGACTTGGACCCTAGGGATCACAGAGGTGGTCACGAGGGTGGCGGCACCCCCCCCCCTAGGGCGCGCCCCCCTGCCTCATGGGCCCCTCGGTGCTCCACCGACGTACTCCTTCCTCCTATATATACACACGTACCCCCAAACAATTAGAACAGGAGCCAAAAACCTAATTTCACCGCCGCAACTTTCTGTATCCACGAGATCCCATCTTGGGGCCTGCTCCGGAGCTCCGCCGGAAGAGGGCCGTCATCACGGAGGGCTTCTACATCATCATAGCCCCTCCGATGAAGTGTGACTAGTTTACCTCAGACCTTCGGGTCCATAGTTAGTAGCTAGATGGCTTCTTCTCTCTCTTTGAATCTCAATACAAAGTTCCCCCCTTTCTTGTGGAGATCTATTCGATGTAATCTTCTTTTTGCGGTGTGTTTGTTGAGACCGATGAATTGTGGGTTTATGATCAAGTCTATCTACGAAGAATATTTGAATCTTCTCTGAATTCTTTTATGCATGATTGGTTATCTTTGCAAGTCTCTTCGAATTATCCCTTTGGTTTGGCCAACTAGATTGGTAGTTCTTGCCATGGGAGAAGTGCTTAGCTTTGGGTTCGATCTTGCAGTGTCCTTACCCAGTGACAAAAGGGGCAGCAAGGCACGTATTGTATCATTGCCATCGAGGATAACAAGATGGGGTTTATTTCATATTGCATGAATTTATCTCTCCACATCATGTCATCTTGCTTAAGGTGTTACTCTGTTTTTAACTTAATAGTCTAGATGCATGCTGGATAGCGGTTGATGAGTGGAGTAATAGTAGTAGATGCAGAATCGTTTTGATCTACTTGTCACGGACGTGATGCCTATATACATGATCATGCCTAGATATTCTCATAATTATGCACAATTCTATCAATTGCTCAACAGTAATTTGTTCACCCATCGTAGAATACTTATGCTCTTGAGAGAAGCCACTAGTGAAACCTATGGCCCCCGGGTCTATTCTCATCATATCAATCTCCATCACTTTTATATTGTTTTGCTATTTACTTTGCCTTTACTTTTTACTTTGCATCTTTATATCAAAAATACCAAAAATATTATATCTATCAGATCTCACTCTCGTAAGTGATCGTGAAGGGCTTGACAACCCCTAATCGCGTTGGTTGCGAGTAGCTATCGCTTTGTGCAGGTACGAGGGACTTTAGCGTGGGCTCCTACTGGATTGATACCTTGGTTCTCAAAAACTGAGGGAAATACTTACGCTGCTCTGCTGCATCATCCCTTCCTCTTTGGGGAAAACCAACGCAAGCTCAAGACGTAGCACCCCAGCATACGTTTGTTCATAAAGACACATATTTAACTCAACCTAAAAGGATAGAGGCAGTAGTATATTTACATGAGGGGGTTCCCCTCCCAAAATGCTCTTACAACCTCTTGGGTCGCACCCGAGCTTCTACGTGCAGGGAAAATAGCTGGGAAGCACGGAATCAGTCGGACATGTCACTCGCCGCATCCTCAGGATCGCCCTCACACGCGTCGCTGGCATCACTGCCGCCATCGCTGGCATCACCATCACCTCCACCAGTGCCGCCAGCGCCTTCGTCCGCCGCGACCACCACCCCGTCGTCATCGGAAGTGAAGGCCCTAACCAGCGCGTCCACACTGTCTTCAACCCATCATGCCAGGTCACCCCGGATGGCTGTGAGTATGGGAGCGATGGCGGTGTCAAAATCAAAGTTGGGATCGGCATTTTGGAGATGGCTGAAGACGCGGGAGAACGCGCGCCCAAGCAGGCCGCGACTCCTCTCTTCAACAAGTTGGCGAGCTCTCTCGGAATGATTCTCCAGGCGCGTCACCACGTCGGTAAAGAAGCGGACGTGGCTGGTGTAGTCGTTCACATGAGGATGAGGAGAATTCTCATCGTAGATGTGGCCCAGGGCGATGTTGGCCATGTTCCTGAGGTCCTGGAGCATGGGGGCGTGCACGCGCTCCAACGTCCACCACTGAAGCACTTCTTCCCTGTTCTGCCGCGCGACGGACTTGGCGTCGGCGACCCGCTACTGAAGAGGGAGCAGCTCGGCGCGGGCGGAGGCCAGCTCGGCCTGAGCTGAGGCCAGGGCGGTCGCGGCGGCCTCCTCGCGCCGCTACACCACGACCAACCTGGACTTGAGGGCAGCAGTCCTACCTGCAGCCTCAGCCTCTACGAGCTTCAACTTCAGGTCGAGCCTATTCTCAAGACCCGCGCGAGCCTTGGCCACCCGGCGATCGGCCTCCTACAGGGCCCTGGCCTCACGCGCGCCAACTGCATCCTCCGCTTGGGCGACTTGACGCTCCCTCGTCTCTAGCCGCTCAAGTTCAAGGCTGCGCTCCACGGCTTCCAGTGCCAACGCTTCCTCGTGCCTCCGGACCTCTTCCTCTTCGACAGGCGTCACTCTTATCGATGCCAGGACGGACCTACGCGCCTCCACTTGTTGTTCCAAGGAGGCATTCCAGGCTAGGAGGTCCTGCGAGCGTTCCTCTATGATCTTGCGGCGGCGGTCAGCTTCTCAAGCTTCTTCCAAGGCTCGGGAGCAGGCTTCGCGCGAGGTCGCGAGGGATGCCTCGGCCTTCGCATTATCAAGCTCGCGCTGGTTGTGCCCGAGGTCAATAGCCACCTTCAGCTTACGCCGCTCCTCCACCAGCCGAAGGCTCTCGACGACGAGGCGCGCATCCACATCCATGAGTTCTTCACCAAGCCGGTTCATCGCACCCATCGCCTCCTGGAAGAGCTCGCAGCGGACAATGCTCCCTTCCTGCGCTGACTCGAGCATACTGCTGACTCCGTCCTCCTCCGCGGGAACCGCAGACGAGGCCCGAAGCGACTCGCCCACTTTCAGCGGGGGGCTGGGGGTTGGCGCCCGCCCATTTGTTGGTCGGGCCTCGCGAGGGCTGAGGGAGTCCTGGACTAAGGTGTCCTCGGGCGTCCGTCCTATTATCCATGGGCCGGACTGATGGGCTATGAAGACATGAAGGCCGAAGACTGCATCGTGTCCGAATTGGACTCTACTTGGCGTGGAAGGCAAGCTTGGCGACTGAAGATTCCTTCTTATGTAACCGACTCCATGTAAACCCTAGATCCCCTCGGTGTCTATATAAACCGAAGGGGATAGTCCAGAAAGGACACCACATATACCCATTACCATACCCACGTAGGATAGACTTCTAGGGTTTAGCCATTATGATCTCGTGGTAGATCAACTCTTGTAACACTCATATTCATCAATATCAATCAAGCAGGACGTAGGGTTTTACCTCCATAGAGAGGGCCCGAACCTGGGTAAACATTGTGTCCCCCGTCTCCTGTTACCATCGATGCTAGACGCACAGTTCGGGAGCCCCTACCCGAGATTCGCCAGTTTTGACACCGACATTGGTGCTTTCATTGAGAGTTCCCATGTGCCGTCAGCAAAGGGCTCGATGGCCCCTTCGATCATCAGTAATGATGTTGTCCAGGGAGAAACCTTCCTCCCCGGACAGATCTTTGTATTCGGCGGCTTCGTACTGCGGGCCAACTCGCTTGGCCATCTGGAGCAGATCGACAGCTACGCCCCTGGCCATCGGCTTAGATTTGGGAGCTTGAATTATGTTGCAGACATCCGTGGAGACTTGATCTTCGACGGATTCGAGACCGCGACAACCGCTCCCCATCACCCCGATGAACATGGCTTAAACCTGTCATCAGGCCGCATCTAGGAGATAGCTCCCGTAGAAGCTCCAACCTCAAATCCGGAGCAGTTCAAGTCGTCTGAAGATGGGAAGCTCAACGCCATCACGGGGACCACAGATTCCGCGGCACTGGAGCCATACGATGATTCCACTTCGTACGGTATCTGCATCAACGGAACCCCGGACTCGCCTCCGATGTCGAGCTCCGAACCCTGCGAGCCTGCGTACGCCGAACTCGATCGGTTATCAATCTTCAAGTTTAGCACCGCAGATGTCTTCCAACACTTGCCCATGGGCGACATACTAAATTCGCTAAAAAAACCTATCCCTGACAGGCGACCCGTCTCCGAACTATGTTCGGTTCAAACTTACGGTGGACAACGGAGAATTTTGCTTCCCACCCGCCACCCACTTCATAGCCACTGTTAAAGATGTAACCAACACACCTGATCCCCGCACCGAAGACATCGATGGTATGGACGACGATGAGGGGCAAGGCCATACCTTACTACCCGCTAGACACGAGACATGCACTTCCTGGTATGACGTGTGTATGATAGACACACCTTACGGCGCTCTCGATGATGAGAAGGAGAATCCGGTCGAGGATAAACCGCCTGGTACACAGCCCGGACACCGGCACTCTGGGCCTCATAGCCCAAGAGAAGACACTGCCAGCACCAGAGAAGACGATACTCTGGACAACGAAAACCTTGTTGAGGTGGAATCCGAGCAGGATGAACAGGAAGACGGGCAAGACAGCCCTGACCAACAGGACACATGTGGGGACTTGGAGGACAACAACTATCTCCCCCTCTCCGAGGGGGGGGGGGGAGATCCTCGGCAACGAGGATTTTACCGCGCCAAAGGAACCTCTCGAGCAGGAGCGCTTTAAACGCCGGCTTATAGCCACTGCAAGGAGCTTAAGAAAGAAGCAGCTACAGCTTCAAGCAAGCCAAGACTTGCCCAATGATAGATGGACCGAGGTCTTGGCCACCAAAGAATACGGCCTTAGCAGCCCAGACAGAAGCCACCCCAAGAGTAGGTGGCTCCCTCAATACAATGGCAGGGTGATGGAGCCCATACCACCATCTAATAATGCGGCGGGCCGATCACAGTTCAGTCCAGAGAAAGCAGCAGCCCAAGCAGACCACCATACCAACCCATCTGGCACGGAGGGTGGAGCAGGATGCACAAGATCGATGTATAGATCACGAAGATACACCCCAATCGACGATGATGGTCGCCTATCCGAACACTACAGAGCTAACCACGCCCGGTCCAACCACCGTAAACGGAGCCTGCTGGAGGTACTTCATAGTGTGGCCCAACATAGAGGAGCCGTACACCCCCTCTGCTTCATGGACGAAGTCATGGAACATGAATTTCCAAACGGGTTTAAACCCATTAACATCGAATCATACGATGGGACAACAGACCCCGCGGTATGGATTGAGGATTACCTCCTCCATATTCACATGGCCCGCTGAGATGACCTCCACGCCATTAAATACCTACCTCTCAAGCTTAAAGGGACAGCTCGGTACTTGCTAAACAGTTTGCTAGAAAATTCTATTAGCAATTGGGAAAATTTGGAAGACGCCTTTCAAGACAACTTCCAGGGAACATATGTCCGGCCATTATGTGCTGATGACCTAAGTCACATTGTCCAGGAGCCCGGCGAGTCAGCTACGGAGCTCTGGACCAGGTTCTTAGTCAAAAAGAACCAAATTGTTGACTGTCCGGACGCAGAAGCCCTCGCGGCCTTCAAACATAGCGTCCAGGATGAATGGCTCGCGCTTCACCACGGCCAGGAAGGACCCAAATCTATGACAGTCGTCACCGCGCTAATAAACCGCTTTTGCGCGGGAGAAGACAACTAGCTTGCTCATAAAAGCAACGACGCCAGCGGCCCGGGCACTTCCGAAATCCGAGATGGCAACGACAAGCCACGACGAACCGAACATAACAACATACGCGACACAGCGGTGAATGCCGGATTTAACAATCCGAAGCCCGGTCAACGGAAGAAGCCACTAAAGGCAAACCGGGATGTACCATCCACCCTTGACAGGATATTGGACCGACCTTGTCAGATTCACGGTATCCCTGATAGGCCAGCTAATCATACCAACCGTAACTGTTGGGTCTTCAAGCAGGCAGGCAAGCTTAACGCTGATCACATGGGGAGGAGGCCACCGGGTGACAAAGACGACGGATCGGCTCGCCAGCAGAACACCAGGGGCAAGAAAAAGTTCCCCTCCGATGTTCGACCACTCCCGGAACGCAAATAGCAGTTTGGCTCCCGCCACCCACCTACTGTACTGGCGAAATTTGCACCACGCGCACATCACTACGCACTCAAGATACCATGGGCATCGGCGGAAGCACAACACGGACAACCCTACAAGCATTCCCGTAACGTTTTTATATGTTTTTCTCATTTTTTCTGTATCATGTTTAAAGAACAGGTGACCAACTGGAAAGCATCTACAACGGATTCTATCGGAGTTCGGATCCATACACTCACCTAAGGGGTTACTTCCGTTAAGGATCCCACTCCCCGAGGATGGGCTACGCAGACGTGCGATAGGAGATCCAAAATTACCTTTTGTACACCGCACTCTTTACTCTGAGCCTGTACTATGCCCCTTTTCCTCTGATCCCGACCACGAGCATGTCAAATAGCCGGGTTCGTGGTTTCTCTTATACATACATAAATTTATCATTGGCACATCGCTCCGTTCTCAGTAAGCCTCACCCGAGCCAAACTCTCATACCCTTTCAACAATAAAGTGCAGCCTCAACAGCTGCTTTGCAGATGCACCTCGGCACACCCAGCCAGGGGCACGGCATGGGAACAAATGAGTTGCCAGTAAAAGTCCGAACAGCTCTATAGCGTACTTTAGCGTCGCAAGTTTGGCCTTATATGCATCAGCTCCGAATCATTGTCTTGGGTCAATACTTGGGTTGCCCGGCTCCTGTGTTTGCTACCCTATGTTCCACTTTATCGGCTAGGGTAGTAAAGGGAGAACTACTGCGATTGTGCCCTAGCCTAGACCGGATGAGCACCTTAGTAGAGAAAGCCGAAAAGTGACTATCATGATGCGGTGAGAGCTAGTCAACCACTTGACGACTTATTGGAATATTTAGCGATTCTCCATGTAATATGAGGGATCTTTTTCAGATCAGATATGGAAGGCACCACACGCCGCATACATACCAGGGGCTATGTCGTAGCCCCACCATAAAACTCCTATGGTTAAGTGAAAGTGCTAACGCCTTATAGTCCGATTTCCCATTTCACCACATTATCACCTCCTTCATGGACCAAGACGTTGGATAAAGAGTGATTAAATGCTTTTCCAAACACCCCCGTACTTCCTACGAGGGGGCTGAAGCCGACGACTAGAAAACTTTTAGATTATATTAAAACAACCGCATAGGAGGAATTCAAGCTATTCGAGCAAAACATAAATAGATTAACTATAAAGTTGTCTTTTACAATCATCATACACCTCACTTGAACATTATGTTCTTCGAGCATTGGCCCTCAATCAAGCAGACGGCCTCCAGGACGTCTTCAAAATAATGCTATAGTTGCAGATGGTCCTTGCCTTTGGGCGGACCATGTCGTGGTTCTAAGTCTGACAGTAGAATGGGGGGGTAGGGATGTAGAGGCAAGATCCTAGCTATGAAGGAGTTGTACACGCGAGTTTTACGAGTTCAGGCCCTTCTCGGAGGAAGTAACAGCCCTACGTCTCGGAGCCCGGAGGCAGTCGACTGATTATATGTGTGTGGGTTACAGGGGGTGCAAACCCTTGTCTCAGAGGAGGGGGGTGGCTTATATAGAGTGCGCCAGGACCCCAGCTCCACGCCGTTACACTGAGTTCAATATTCATAAAGAGAGAGCATTACAGGCAACGTCTGTAATAAAGTGCTACAAATGATCATTAAATATACGAGTAAATGCTCGACCGTTGCTGCGCAGAGCGGCTTTAGGTCTTCTTGTACGTCAAGTGGTCTTTTACATGATCGAATGGTTGAGTAGTCGAGTGACTCAAAGAAGAAGGAGTCTCCGAGTGAATGGTAGGTCGAGTGGATTGCACTCAACACCTTTATTGGGTCCTCCCTGTTTACTCTTGAACTTCTTTGCTTCTAAGACAAGGACCTTAGGTAGGACGTATAGGTCGGGCCTATTACCCTACCCCAGGTCTATGCCCTCATCATTAGCCCCCGAATGGATTGAGGTCCGAGTGAAAAGAAGGTTGAAGTTGATCTTTCCTTGACTCTTGCCTATCTCAAGAATTCATCTCTGAATGGAGGCCAGTGTTGGAACTTTCAGCTTTGTTTCAGTCGCCTTGATCGATTCAGAAATTACGGATTGGTTTTTATAACGTCGCCTGTCGAGTGTCATCTTTGATGCGAAATCTTTGGCGTGATCAGTTGCAGATGATCCCGGATTTTGCGGGATTCGAAATTTCGGTAGAAGCGCGCCAGACGGAGCGTGCCGTGGTAAGTGGAGTGGATACACAGGATGTTTCGATTTCCGCGCCACCTTTTTCGCCACGTATCCCGTGTGTGACTGTTGAGGGATTTGACAGGATCGCCCAGACCCACACGTCAGCCACTCGGAAGTGGGCCTTTAAAAGCGGCGAGGTCGAGGTGTCCGCACAATGCGTGCCCATTCTCCTTCTTCTTCCTCTTGCTCCTTCACCCCATCCAGCTTCTCCACTCTCGACACCACTGCTCCGCCGCCATGGGGAAGGAGAAAACGGCGGCGCTGGAACGCGTGAAGAAGGCGACGGGGGTGGAGAAAAGCAAGAAGACGAATCGGGGGTCTTCATCGCGCTCGGGGCTGCCGTCGGGTTGGATCCAGGGAGATTGGATCCGATCTTCGCTTTGACAGGAAGACTTGGGCAATATGGCTGAGTTAGGGCTGATCGTCCATGAGTCTGTGCGGCTGCCGGAGGGGGAAACGGAGCCGCAGCCGCGACCGGGTGAGTACGTTCTGCTCGCCACTCATGTCGACCGCGGCTTCTCGCTTCCTTTGCATCCCTTCTTTCGAGGTTTCTTGAATTTGCTTGGGGCCCAACTCCATCATTTTACTCCCAACACTATCACGTATCTTTCTGCATTCGTATCCATGTGCGAAAATTTCTTGGGGTGTCGACCGCACTAGGGTCTTTTCAAGCACATCTTTACCATCCGCTCCCGGACGGTGAAGAAAGCAAACTCGAACGATGAGAAAACCCACGTTATCCAGATGTGTGGGGGTCTAGGTATCCAGAAGAGGAAGAGGAGTTCCTTCCCTTTGATGACTCTTCCAGAATCGGTCAGGGGCTGGCAGTCGACCTGGTTCTACTGCCAGGATATCGCGACTCCGGGCCAGTCGACTAGGCTTCCTCCTTTCTCTTTCAATCGTGTCCAAACTCCATCTTCGTTGAAAGTGACTATCGTGGAGAAGGCGGAGACAGGCATGCTGGTCGAGAGAGTAGTTCAACTGATCAACCAAGGCGTCACCGGCATGGATCTTCTAGAGGTGTTCCTCATTCGGCGTATCCAACCACTCCAAGCTCGTGACCACTCCATGTGGATGTATTCCAGGGCTGGTGACACTGCTCAGGTTCATCCGGAGGAGGTGGCGGCCAAAACAGTGGATCAGTGGCTGAGGGGTATCACCGGGAACAAGGACAACCCTAGGGGCGCCAAGAGAGTCAACCCTTTCAGCGACAGCAACCAACCAGACAAGGTTTGGCCATTACAACTGAGCTTTTTGGTCGTGTTTTCCAACAGACTTGTATTCGGCTCCTTGTTTTGTAGATTTACACGGAGATGTACTCAATGCCCAATGGTGAACAAGCTCTGGAGCAAGACCAAGAGGGCGAAGACAATGCAGAGGAGAGCGACGAGTGGGAGTCACCAGCCGACGATGATGAAGATGAGAGCGATGACTCGGGCGATGAGGAGGTAGCCGACTCACCGCCTCGTTCTGAACGTCGACCCAAGCAGCTCCATGATCACGCGGGCAGGCGTGGCCAAGCTGTGGCGCCGAGTGCTCCATCTCAAAAACTCGCTCGGTCTTCGACTCCATAATTGGCTGAGAAGGTCACCAAGTAGCCCAAGATCAATCCTTCGAAGGCTCGTAAGACCTTGCCTAGAATCAAGATGGACGTTCCTGTTGCTTCTGGGTAAATGTTCTTCCCGTATTTTCTTGTTCCGACTGACTTTCTTGTTCTGACCGAGTTGATGATAAGCCTTTACAGCCCGACCTCAGATGCGACTAACATGGACATTGACAAGAACCCGGACGACGAGGAAACCGACAACACAGCTACCTCCAAAGCCAGTATTGGACGACTGGATTGTTTGTCAGCTATCCGTACGACTTTCTCTGTTTATTGCAGTTCCACAGGACGTTGTTGTACTCCCGGATGATGAAGAAGAAGTATCGCTGAGGGGGAGGAGGAGGAAAGACAAGGAACTGGGTAGGAAAGCGCCTGAGGTCCAGGTTCCTGAGTCGACCGTGACGCCTGGGATGGCAGTCGAGCGATCGATAGACCTGGCTCGAACCAACGTCACCTTTGCTGTCCCGCTGTCGACTGATTGCCCATCAGGATCAGCTGCTCAGACTTCTGCTGTACCAATACAACTCCACGCTTCAGATCCAGCGGTTGCTCCAATTGCTCTGCCAGCATCGCTTTTCACTGCGTATCAAACTCCGGATGACCCATCGACTGCTGCCAAGGAAGCTCTTCTTCATTTGAATCTTGTGATGGGGCAAATGAAAGTGGTGCATGAGGCCAGTCAGGTGGCCTTCAACGCCGGAGCTGCTCTTCAAACCAATGTCCAGGTTAGTTGATTTCCGATTGATCAAATTTCTCGTCTGACCACCCACTCGGGTGTGGCTGTTTTGAAATTGTATAAGTCACTTTGGATTGATTCAAGCTGAATCTTTGAACTAGTGGGGGCACTCTGAGTGCACCCACTGGGTGTAGTCCCCGAGACCATAATTGACTGCGGGCAGTCGACTGTGGTCTAAGAATCTGAACATTTCTTTACATCTCACGCTGGGCGGACCATGCTGAGTGGAACCAAAACCAGTGGGGGACACGCTAAGTGCACCCACTAGGTGTAGTCCCCGAGACCATAGTTGACTGCGGGCAGTCGACTGTGGTCTGAGAATCTGAACCTCGTTTTTTTTCAAAACCAGAGGGGGCACGCTAAGTGCACCCACTGGGTGTAGTCCCCGAGACTGTCGTCGAATGTTTGATTCGATGGTAGTCTTGAAGTAATTGTCACAGTGATGTCTTTCATTTCAGTCGACTGACAAGTCTTATGTGTTGGCCACAGAAATCTTGTGATCTCGGTGCTCAACTCTCTACACTAAACAAGCAACAAATTAGCCTCAACCTTGATCTGGAGCTGGCCAGAAAGAATCTCAAGACTGCTCGCGATGAAGTAGCTGCCATGGGAGGTAACCAATTATCAATTGTCTATCTTACTGTTGCTGGCACTTTTCCTTTCCGTTTTTTTACCGAGTGACTCCACTCAAGCAAATGTATGTAGTGAAAACCGTCAACTCCAAGCTCGTCTGAAGAATGTTATTTCTTTAGTTAAAATGAAGCAGGCCTTGGAGAATAAGGATCTGGATCTTGCTGCTGCACAGAAGGAAGCGGAAGAGAAAACTGTGCTTGCCGACAAGAAGCTTGCTTCGGTCGGCAAGTTAGAAGAAGAGAATTCCAAATTGAAGACTGTTGTTTCTGATGCCAATCGGGAGGTCGAGCGACTGAAGAAGGACAAGGACAAGCTGACTGGCGAGCTTGGGAGCCTCAAAGTTAAGAAGGGCGAGTTGGAGTCTTATCTGGGCCAGCTTGCTGCAAAGCTGGTCTTAAACCTTGAAGGTACTGATGATTGACTGACTTATTTCTGTCGACTGTCAAGTCTAATTATATCATTGACTCACCATTTACTTGACTGTGCAGAGTTTTGCCAAGACTTTGAAGTGGAAACTGGGCGGGTCGAGACGGGTCTTGATCCCATAAACTATCCAGTCAAGGATGACGTTGTGATGAATGTGCTGCGGTTGGAATCTCGCATGGACAGCGCGGTTGCTTATCTTGCCCGCCTGAAAACGGCGATGACTCGGGTTGATGCTGAACTCTGGCCTCAGGCGGAACTGTCTCAAGATCTCGAGTCCCTGATGGCTCGACTGAATCAAATCCCTGACCGAGTGCAAGAATGGAAGAAGTCATCCGCTCGCTATGGCACTGATGTCGCGTTGTCCCTGGTCCGAGTGCACTGCAAAGACGTTAAATAAGACAAGCTGGCGGAACTCAAGGTTGCTAACACAAAGAGACACACTTTCCAGTCCTTCATGGACACCTTCCTTGATGCCGCCACTCGTATTGCAGACAACATAGACCTTGACAGTTTCTGCAACCCAGCCAGTCCTTCTCCTGATGCGTGACCGACAAACATTATGCTCCACCTCTATTTGCCTCGGAATGCTGAGTGATTGTGTAACCGTTAAACTTCTTCGGGCTTGATGCTCGAATACTTTTTATCCGTCGTCCGGAACTTTAGGATTTATCTGAACTTGGTTTATTTCTGAATATGCTTGTGTTTGCCTTCGAGTGGAATTTGCTCTTTACTCTGAATAATCTTTCGACCTGCATCTTGTTGTCCTTGCGGACAGGGATGGAGCGCACATTGTATTTGTGGCACAACTCTGAAGGAGAAGGTTGCAGTCGACCTGCACCTCCTTATCCTTGCGGATGGGGATGGAGCGGACGTTGTATATGTGGCGCAACTCCGAAGGAGAAGGTTGCAGTCGATCTGCACCTCGTCGTCCTTGCGGATAAGGATGGAGCGCATATTGTATTTGTGGCGCAGCTCCGAAGGAGAAGGTTGCAGTCGACCTGCACCTCGTCGTCCTTGCGGATAGGGATGGAGCGCATGTTGTATTTGTGGGGCAGCTCCGAAGGAGAAGGTTGAAGTCGACCTACATCTCGTCGTCCTTGCGGATAGGGATGGAGCGCACGTTGTATTTGTGTTGCAGCTCCAAAGGAGAAGGTTGTAGTCGACCTGTGATACGTCTCCGTCGTATCTATAATTTTTGATTGTTCCATGCCAATATTATTCAACTTTCATATACTTTTGGCAACTTTTTATACTATTTTTGGGACTAACATATTGATCCAGTGCCCAGTGCCAGTTCCTGTTTGTTGCATGTTTTTTGTTTCGCAGAATATCCATATCAAACGGAGTCCAAACGGAATAAAAACTAACGGAGATTTTTTTGGAATATATATGATTTTTGGGAAGAAGAATCCATGCGAGACGATGCTCGAGGGGCCCACAAGGTAGGGGGCGCGCCCCATGGTGTCAGGCGCGCCCCTGACCCTCGTGGACACCCCGTAAGGCGGTTGGTGCCCTTCTTTCGCCGCAATAAAGCTAATATCCGGATAGAGATCGTGTTAAAATTTCAGCCCAATCGGAGTTACGGATCTCCAGGAATATACGAAACGGTGAAACAGAGCCAGACCAGAACGCAGAAACAGAGAGACACAGAGAAACAGATCCAATCTCGGAGGGGCTCTTGCCCCTCCCGTGCCATGGAGGCCATGGACCAGAGGGGAAACCCTTCTCCCATCTAGGGAGGAGGTCAAGGAAGAAGAAGAAGGAGGGGGCTCTCTCCCCCTCGCTTCCGGTGGCACCGGAGTGCCACCGGAGGCCATCATCATCACCGCGATCTACACCAACACCTCCGCCATCTTCACCAACATCTCCATCACCTTCCCGCCTCTATCTACAGCGGTCCACTCTCCCTCAACCCGCTGAACCCTCTACTTGAACATGGTGCTTTATGCTTCATATTATTATCCAATGATCTATTGCCATCCTATGATGTCTGAGTAGATTTTCGTTGTCCTATCGGTGGTTGATGAATTGATATGATTGATTTAATTTGCTTGTGATTATGTTGCCGTCCTTTGGTGCCCATCATATTATTGCGCGCGTGGATCACACCATAGGGTTAGTTGTATGTTGATAGGACTACGTATTGGAGGGCAAGAGTGACAAAAGCTTCAACCTAGCATAGAAATTGATGCATACGGGATTGAAGGGGGACCAATATATCTTAATGCTATGGTTGGGTTTTACCTTAATGAACATTAGTAGTTGTGGATGCTTGCTAATAGTTCCAATCATAAGTGCATAGAATCCCAAGTCAGGGATGACATGCTAGAAGTGGCCTCTCCCACATAATACTTGCTATCGGTCTAGTAAAGTAGTCAATTGCTTAGGGGCAATTTTGCAACTCCTACCACCACTTTTCCACACTCGCTATATTTACTTTATTGTTTCTTAATCTAAACAGCCCCTACTTTTTATTTACATGCTCTTTATTATCTTGCAAACCTATCCAACAACACCTACAAAGTACTTCTAGTTTCATACTTGTTCTAGGTAAAGCGAACGTCAAGCGTGCGTAGAGTTGTATCAGTGGTCGATAGAACTTGAGGGAATATTTGTTCTACCTTTAGCTCCTCGTTGGGTTCGACACTCTTACTTATGGAAAACTGTTGCGATCCCCTATACTTGTGGGTTATCAAGACCTTTTTTTGGCGCCGTTGCCGGGGAGCAATAGCGTGGGGTGAATATTCTCGTGTGTGCTTGTTTGCTTTATCACTAAGTAATTTTTATTTGCTATTCTTAGTTGTTTTCTATCTTTAGTTATGAGTAGGAAACGCAAAATACCAAAAAAATTAGTTGTACCTACTGAACCAATGGTTGAAGAACCAATCAAAATCTATCACACTGCTGAAGCTTATTACTTGGATCATCTTTGATCCCTATGTGCTCGTGTTGAAACCCCAACTAGCTTAGTTGAGGGCAAATCCTTAGATGAGCATGCTTGTTATGTGCGACACCGTGTATCTGAAAAGGGAAACTATTATGGAGTCAAATTCAACGTTTGCAATGCTATGCTTGGAATTTATGTGAAATATATGATTTTACTTGTTGTTCTGAAAACCCTAAGAAACACCTTCCCTATCAATGTGAGTTTGGTAATAATGGAATCGTATCTTCGTATGCTAAGGGTGTTTATAATTACTATGATGTTCAACAAATTGAAGAATTTGTTGCTTTTAAGGGTGCTTCTAAAATTGCTTCTTTGGTTGAAAAGTATGATGATACTCTTCACAAATCTGAAAATTTTACCATACTTGAATATTGCTATGAGAATTATGCTTCTAATTCTTATGTTAAACTATATATTGAGGACTACTCCGCTGTCCAAGAAGAGACTAATATTTTGCAGGAGTCTATGGAAGAAGAAATTGATGAAACTATGAGCTCATTGGATGAAAAAGATGAGGAGGAGAGCGAAGAACAAAAGGAGGAAGAGCGGATTGATCACCCGTGCCCACCTTCTAATGAGAGTAACTCTTCAACTCATACATTGTTTAATTCCCCTTCGTGCTTACCGAAGGATGATTGCTATGATGACTGTTATGATCCCATTGATTCTCTTGAAATATCCCTTTTTGATGATGCTTGCTATGCTTGTGGCCAAGATGCCAATATGAATTATGCTTATGGAGATGAAGTTGCTATAGTTCCTTATGTTAAACATGAAATTGTTGCTATTGCACCCACGTATCATAGTCCTGTTATCTTTTTGAATTCTCCCGGCTACAGTATATCGGAGAAGTTTGCACTTATTAAGGATTATATTGATGGGTTGCCTTTTACCGTTGCATGTGATGATTTTGATGAGTATAATATGCATGTGCTTGCTGCTCCTACTTGCAATTATTATGAGATAGGAACTGTATCTCCACCTCTCTATGTTTCCAATATGATAGAATTGCAAGAAATTGTTTATACTATGCATTGGCCTTTACTAGGTGTGCATGAATTGTTCTTTTATGACATGCCGCTGCATAGGAAGAGAGTTAGACTTCGCCATTGCTTGATATATGTTGCTTTGTGCTCACTACTAAATTACAAATCATTGTTAATTAAAATTGGCTTTTATATACCTTGGGATCCGGGTGGATTCACTACTTGAGCACTAGATGCCTAGCTTAATGGCTTTAAAGAAAGCGCTAGCAGGGAGACAACCCGGAATTTTTAGAGAGTCATTTATTTCTGTTGAGTGCTTTTATATAGTTTAAAAACAACAAAAATAAAGAGGGGAGCCCAAAACTTTTTCAAAAAGGAAAGCGAAAGTGAGAAAGACAAGCATTGTTGAAGTGGGAGAGCTCCTTGAACTTTGTTCATGCTCACGGCAACCTTGTGAATCTTGATTACATAAAATTTTCAATAAAAATAATTATCCCCTTGTACAATTCCATTGTATTATAAAAATAATGTGCCAAGGTTTGCCTTTAGGATGTTTACATTTGCTTGATGGTTTGTACGGTGCAGGACAGAAACTTTGGCTGTAGTGCGCGATTTTACATTTTTAGCTGGAACATCAAATGGTTCTGATTCTTTTTGCACTGTCTTCCTATAAAAATTGTTTATGTTTCCTAATTTTGGTAGAATTTTTGAAGTATAAGAAGTATGGTGAATTTTCAGATTATTACAGACTGTTCTGTTTTAGACAGATTCTGTTTTTGATGCATAGTTTGCTTGTTTTGATGAAACTATCAATTTATATCAGTGGATTAAGCCATGAAAAAGTTATATTACAGTAGACACAATGCAAAAACAAAATATGAGTTGGTTTGCAACAGTACTTAGAGTAGTGATTTGCTTTATTATACTAACGGATCTTACCGAGTTTTCTGTTGAAGTTTTGTGTGGATGAAGTGTTCGATGATTGAGAAGGTCTCGATGTGAGAAGAAGGAAGAGAGGCAAGAGCTCAAGCTTGGGGATGCCCGAGGCACCCCAAGTAAATATTCAAGGAGACTCAAGCATCTAAGCTTGGGGATGCTGGGGAGGCATCCCCTCTTTCTTCAACAAATATCGGTATGTTTTCGGATTCGTTTCGTTCATGCGATATGTGCAAGTCTTGGAGCATCTTTTGCATTTAGGTTTTCATTTTTCTTTTATGCACCATGCTGGTATGAGATAGTCCTTGGTTGATTTATAGAATTCTCATTGCACTTCACTTATATCTTTTGAGTATGGCTTTATAGAATGCTTCATGTGCTTCACTTATATCATTTGAAGTTTGGATTGCCTGTTTCTCTTCACTTAGACAACCGCCATTTATAGAATGCTCTTTTGCTTCACTTATACTTGTTAGAGCATGGGCATGTCTTTTGTAGAAAGAATTGAACTCTCTTGCTTCACTTATATCTATTTAGAGAGATGACAGGAACTGGTCATTCACATGGTTAGTCATAAAATCCTACATAAACTTGTAGGTCGCTGAATATGATATGTTTGATTCCTTGCAATAGTTTTGCGATATAAAGGTGGTGATATTAGAGTCATGCTAGTGGGTAGTTGTGGATTGTAGAAATAATTGTGTTGAAGTTTGTGATTCCCGTAGCATGCACGTATGGTGAACCGTTATGTGATGAAGTCAGAGCATGATTTATTTATTGATTGTCTTCCTTATGAGTGGCGTTCGGGGACGAGCGATGGTCTTTTCCTACCAATCTATCCCCCTAGGAGCATGCGCGTAGTACTTTGTTTCGATAACTAATAGATTTTTGCAATAAGTATGTGAGTTCTTTATGACTAATGTTGAGTCCATGGATTATACGCACTCTCACCCTTCCACCATTGCTAGCCTCTCTAGTATTGCGCAACTTTCGCCGGTACCATAAACCCACCATATACCTTCCTCAAAACAGCCACCATACCTACCTATCATGGCATTTCCATAGCCATTCCGAGATATATTGCCATGCAACTTTCATCATCATCATATACATGACTTGAGCATTTATTGTCATATTGCTTTGCATGATCGTAAGATAGCTAGCACGATGTTTTCATGGCTTTTCCGTTTTTTGATGTCATTGCTACGCTAGATCATTGCACATCCCGGTACACCGCCAGAGGCATTCATATAGAGTCATATCTTTGTTCTAGATATCAAGTTGTAATATCGAGTTGTAAGTAAATAAAAGTGTGATGATCATCATTATTAGAGCATTGCCCCAGTGAGGAAAGGATGATGGAGACTATGATTCCCCCACAAGTCAGGATGAGACTCCAGACGAAAAAAATAAAATTAAAAAAAAGGAGAAAGGCCAAAAAAAGAGAAGGCCCAAGAAAAGAAGAAAAAAGAAAACAAAAAATGAGAGAAAAAGAGAGAAGGGGCAATGCTACTATCCTTTTTCCACACTTGTGCTTCAAAGTAGAACCATGTTCTTCATATAGAGAGTCTCTTGAGTTATCACTTTCATATACTAGTGGGAATTTTCATTATAGAACTTGGCTTGTATATTCCGATGATGGGCTTCCTCAAATGCCCGAGGTCTTCATGAGCAAGCAAGTTGGATGCACATCCACTTAGTTTCAGTTAGAGCTTTCATACACTTATAGCTCTAGTGCATCCGTTGCATGGCAATCCCTACTCACTCACATTGATATCTATTAATGGGCATCTCCATATAGCCCGTTGATACGCCGAGTTGATGTGAGACTATCTTCTCCTTTTTGTCTCCTCCACCATCATATTCTATTCCACCTATAGTGCTATGTCCATGGCTCACGCTCATGTATTGCGTGAAAGTTGAAAAGGTTTGAGAACGTCAAAAGTATGAAACAATTGCTTGGCTTGTCATCGGGGTTGTGCATGATGTGAATATTTTGTGTGGTGAAGATGGAGCATAGCCAGACTATATGATTTTGTAGGGATAACTTTCTTTGGCCTTGTTATTTTGAAAAGACATGATTGCTTTATTAGTGGGCTTGAAGTATTATTGTTTTTATGTCAAATGATAGACTATTGCTTTGAATCACTCATATCTTAATATTCATGCCATGATTAGACATATGATCAAGATTATGCTAGGTAGCATTCCACATAAAAAATTATCTTTTTTTATCATTTACCTACTCGAGGATGAGTAGGAATTATGCTTGGGAATGCTGATACGTCTCCATCGTATCTATAATTTTTGATTGTTCCATGCCAATATTATTCAACTTTCATATACTTTTGGCAACTTTTTATACTATTTTTGGGACTAACATATTGATCCAGTGCCCAGTGCCAGTTCCTGTTTGTTGCATGTTTTTTGTTTCGCAGAATATCCATATCAAACGGAGTCCAAACGGAATAAAAAATGAAGAAGATTTTTTTGGAATATATATGATTTTTGGGAAGAAGAATCCACGCAAGATGATGCTCGAGGGGCCCATGAGGTAGGGGGCGCGCCCCAGGGTGTCAGGCGCGCCCCTGACCCTCGTGGCCACCCTGTAAGGCGGTTGGTGCCCTTCTTTCGCCGCAAGAAAGATAATATCCGGATAGAGATCATGATAAAATTTCAGCCCAATCGGAGTTACGGATCTCCGGTAATATATGAAACGGTGAAACAGAACCAGAACAGAACGCAGAAACAGAGAGAGACAGAGAGACAGATCCAATCTCAGAGGGGATCTCGCCCCTCCCGGGACATGGAGGCCATGGACCAGAGGGGAAACCCTTCTCCCATCTAGGGAGGAGGTCAAGGAAGAAGAATAAGGAGGGGGGCTCTCTCCCCCTCGCTTCCGGTGGCACCGGAGTGCCACCAGGGGCCATCATCATCACCGCAATCTACACCAACACCTCCGCCATCTTCACCAACATCTCCATCGCCTTTCCCCCTCTATCTACAGCGGTCCACTCTCCCGCAATCCGCCGTACCCTCTACTTGAACGTGGTGCTTTATGCTTCATATTATTATCCAATGATGTGTTGCCATCATATGATGTCTGAGTAGATTTTCGTTGTCCTATCGGTGGTTGATGAATTGCTATGATTGATTTAATTTTCTTGTGGTTATGTTGTTGTCCTTTGGTGCCCATCATGATTGCGCGCGTGGATCACTCCATAGGGTTAGTTGTATGTTGACAAGACTATGTATTGGAGGGCAAGAGCGACAGAAGCTTCAACCTAGCATAGAAATTGATGCATATGGGATTGAAGGGGGACCAATATATCTTAATGTTATGGTTGGGTTTTACCTTAATGAACATTAGTAGTTGCGGATGCTTGCTAATAGTTCCAATCATAAGTGCATAGAATCCCAAGTCAGGGATGACATGCTAGCAGTGGCCTCTCCCACATAATACTTGCGATTGGTCTAGTAAAGTAGTCAATTGCTTAGGGGCAATTTCGCAACTCCTACCACCACTTTTCCACACTCGCTATATTTACTTTATTGTTTCCTAATCTAAACAGCCCCTACTTTTTATTTACGTGCTCTTTATTATCTTGCAAACCTATCCAACAACACCTACAAAGTACTTCTAGTTTCATACTTGTTCTAGGTAAAGCGAACGTCAAGCGTGCGTAGAGTTGTATCGGTGGTCGATAGAACTTGAGGGAATATTTGTTCTACCTTTAGCTCCTCGTTGGGTTCGACACTCTGACTTATCGAAAACTGTTGCGATCCCTTATACTTGTGGGTTATCAATTTGCACCTCGTTGTCCTTGCGGATAAGGATGGACTTTAAACCTTAGGCGAGTACTGGACTGCAGCTAAGCCCCCGAGTGGGAGGGTTGCTCAGCACTCGGTAGGATTTTTTAAACTTAGGCGAGTACTGGACTGCATCTAAGCCCTCAAGTGGGAGGGTTGCTCACCACTCGGTAGGACTTTTTAAACTTAGGCGAGTACTGGACTGCAGCTAAGCCCCCGAGTGGGAGGGTTGCTCACCACTCGGTAGGATTTTTTAAACTTAGGCGAGTACTGGACTGCAGCTAAGCCCCCGAGTGGGAGGGTTGCTCACCACTCGGTAGGATTTTTTAAACTTAGGCGAGTACTGGACTGCAGCTAAGCCCCCGAGTGGGAGGGTTGCTCACCACTCGGTAGGATTTTTTAAACTTAGGCGAGTACTGGACTACAGCTAAGCCCCCGAGTGGGAGGGTTGCTCACCACTCGGTAGGATTTTTTTTAAACTTAGGCGAGTACTGGACTGCAGCTAGGCCCCCGAGTGGGAGGGTTGCTCACCACTCGGTAGGATTTTTTTTAAAACTTAGGCGGGTACTGGACTGCAGCTAAGCCTCCGAGTGGGAGGGTTGCTCACCACTCGGTAGGATTTTTTAAACTTAGGCGAGTACTGGACTGCAGCCAAGCCCCTAGGTGGGAGGGTTGCTCACCACTCGTAGGATTTTTTAAAGTTAGACGAGTACTGCACTGCAGCTAAGCCCCCGAGTGGGAGGGTTGCTCACCACTCGGTAGGAGTTTTTTAAACTTAGGCGAGTATTGGATTGTAGCTAAGCCCCCGAGTGGGAGGGTTGCTCACCACTCAGTAGGATTTTTTTTAAACTTGGGCGAGTACTGGACTGCAGCTAAGCCTCCGAGTGGGAGGGTTGCTCACCACTCGGTAGGATTTTTTAAACTTAGGCGAGTACTGGACTGCAGCTAAGCCCCCGAGTGGGAGGGTTGCTCACCACTCGGTAGGATTTTTTAAACTTAAGCGAGTACTGGACTACAACTAAGCCTCCGAATGGGAGGGTTGCTCACCACTCGATAGGATTTTTTAAACTTAGGCGAGTACTGGACTGCTGCTAAGCCCCCGAGTGGGAGGGTTGCTCACCACTCGGTAGGAATTTTTAAACTTAGTCGAAACGGATTCGCGGCTAAGCCCCCGAGTGAGAGATTTGCTTATCACTCGGTGGGATTTCTCAAACTTAGGCGAAATGGATTCACGGCTAAGCCCCCGAGTGAGAGGCTTGCTCACCACTCGGTAGGATTTTTCAAACTTAGGCGAAACGGATTCGCAACAAAGTCGCCCACTGGGGGATTTCAGACACAAACAAAAGCGACAACAATTGTTTAAGAAAACTGTAAAGCTCTCGTCTTTGATAAACAAACTACAAAGGTATTTCTTATTACATCTCACCCGAATGAGTACTTAAGTATAAAAGGGGCGGAGAAGCTCTGCATTCCAAGCTCGTGGCTCATCTTTCTTATGCTCGATATTGTAAAGATGATATGCTCCGTTATGGAGAACTCTGGTGACGATGAAGGGACCTTCCCAAGCAGGGGCGAGCATGTGTGGTTTCTGCTGATCCACTCAAAGAACCAAGTCTCCCTCTTGAAAGGCTCGACCCCTCATGTTTCTAGCGTGGAATCGACGCAAGTCTTGCTGATAAATGGTCGATCGGATCAAGGACATCTCTCTTTCTTCCTCTAGGAGGTCGATTGCGTCTTGCCGAGCTTGTTCTGCTTCATCTTCAGAGAAGAGCTCGACTCGTGGTGCATTGTGAAGCAAGTCACTCAGTAGAACAGCTTCAGCTCCATAGACCAAGAAAAATGGAGTTCGGCCAGTCGACCGATTGGGAGTTGTCCTCAATCCCCAAAGAACTGATGGAAGTTCATCAACCCAGGCGCCCACTGCGTGCTTGAGATCTCGCATCAGTCGGGGTTTCAGTCCTTTGAGAGTCAGGCCATTTGCTCTTTCTGCTTGTCCATTCGACCGGGGATGGGCGACTGAAGCATAGTCGACTCGTGTGCCTTGGGAGGCGCAAAAGGTTCTGAACTCATCAGAATCGAAGTTCGATCCATTGTCAGTGATGATGCTGTGTGGAACCCCATATCTGAATGTCAACTCTCTGATGAAGCTGATGGCAGTACTGGCTTCAAGATTCTTAATAGGCTTGGCTTCAATCCATTTCGTAAACTTGTCGACTGCTACAAGCACATGAGTGAAGCCGCTCCTACCGGTCCTCAGTGGTCCAACCATGTCCAATCCCCAAATAGCAAAGGGCCAGACGAGTGGAATGGTCTTCAGGGCTGACGCAGGCTTGTGCGACATATTGGAGTAAAACTGGCAGCCCTCACATCTGTCGACTACATCTTTCGCCATTTCATTTACTCGAGGCCAATAAATCCAGCTCGGTATGCTTTATCCACAATGGTCCGAGAGGACGCATGGTGACCACAGGTCCCCAAGTGGATGTCGTTGAGGATCACTCGACCTTCTTCTGGTGTTACGCATTTCTGGCTGACTCCGGTTGCGCTTTACCTGAATAGTTGTCCTCTTATCACAGTAAAGGCCTTGGATCGATGGATGATCTGTCAAGCCTCTTCTTCATCCTCTAGGAGTTCCTTCCTAAGGATATATGCAATGTATGGCACTGTCCAGTCGGGAGTGATGACCAAAACCTCCATGATCGGGTCGACCACGGCTGGGACCTCGACTTTAGTCAGGTCTGTGGCACTCTTAGGCTGCGGGAGCTCTTCAGTGAAAGGATCTTCTTGAACTGTCGGTGTGTGAATGTGCTCCAAAAACACATTGCTGGGAATGGCTTCTCTCTTGGAACCTATCTTTGATAAATCATCGGCTGCTCGATTTTTTAGTCGGGGTATATGATGGTGCTCTAACCCCTCAAACTTCTTTTCCAACTTCGTCACCGCGTTGCAATAGCCAGTCATGGCTGGGCTTCTGACGTCCCACTCCTTCATCACTTGATTGACTACCAAATCTAAGTTGCCATAGACCATGAGGCGACGGACACCGAGTGAGATGGCCATACATAACCCATACAAGAGTGCTTCATATTCTGCTTCGTTATTGGAGGAATCAAAGTGAATCTGGAGCACATATATGAGCTTGTCTCCTCGGGGGGATACCAGTACCACCCCAGCACCGGAACCATTCAGCATCTTGGAACCATCAAAGAACATGGTCCAGTGCTCCGAGTGAACTTGAGTCGGCAGTTGCTGTTCGATCCACTCGGCGAGGAAATCTGCTATTGCTTGGGACTTGATAGCTTTCTTTGCCTCGAACTTGATATCTAAGGGAAGGAGTTCAATCGCCCACTTTGCCACTCGACCAGTTGCATCTCTGTTGTTCAGAATCTCTGACAATGGAGCATCGCTGACGACTGTAATGGAGTGGTCAGAGAAGTAGTGTGCAACCTTCTTCGTAGTCATATAAATCCCATAAACAAGCTTCTAATAATGTGGATATCTTTTCTTTGATGGAGTCAAAACTTTAGAGACATAATATAATGGGCGCTTAACTTTGTAAGCTTTTCCTTCTTCTTCCCGCTCGACCGTAAGTATTGTACTGACGACTTGTCCAGTGACTGCAATGTAAAGCAGTAAAGGCTCTTTGCTGATTGGGGCAGCAAGCACCGGCTGGGTGGAAAGCAGGGCTTTAAGCTCTGCAAATGCTGCATCAGCTTCAGGAGTCCACTCGAACTTATCTGACTTCTTCATCAGTCGGTAATGAGGCAGTGCCTTTTCACCGAGGCGAGAAATGAATCGACTTAGAGCGAACAAACAACTAGTAAGCTTCTGGACATCATGCACATGCACAGGGCGTTTCATCCGGAGTATGGCACCCACTTTCTCTAGCTTAGCGTCGATCCTCATTCGGAAACGAGAAAACCAAGTAATTTTCCACCTGGAACTCCAAACGTGCACTTTGATGGATTAAGCTTGATATCATACCTTCTAAGGTTGGCAAAAGTTTCAGCAAGATCAGCCAGTAGGTCGGAACCTTTACGTGACTTGACCACAATGTCATCCATGTATGCTTCCACATTCCGACTAGTCTGAGTGAGTAAACACTTCTGAATCATCCGCATGAATGTGGCTCCAGCATTCTTCAAGCCGAATTGCATAGTGACATAACAGAAGCACCCAAATGGGGTGATGAAAGCTGTTTTTATCTCATCGGGTCCATACAGACGGACCTGATGATACCCAGAATAAGCGTCCGAAAAGGACAAATGCTCACACCCCACAGTCGAGTCGACTATTTGGTCGATGCGAGGGAGAGGAAAGTGATCTTTCGGGCAGGCCCAATTTATATGCTTGAAGTCAATGCACAAGCGAAGTGAATCGTCCTTCTTTGGGACCATGACAACATTAGCTAACCACTCGGAGTGGTAAATCTCTCGGATAAACTCAGCTGCTAGAAGCCGAGCCACTTCTTCACCGATTGCCTTTCTCTTCTATACGTCGGACCGTCGAAGGTGTTCTTTGACTGGTTTCACTTTTGGGTCGACTCGCAAATGATGCTCAGCCAGTCCCCTGGGAACACCTGGCATGTCAGAAGGTTTCCATGCAAAGATGTCCCAGTTCTCATGGAGGAACTTGATGAGCGCTTCTTCCTATTTGGAGTCGAGTGTTGTTGAAATATGAGTCGGAGCAACATTGGGATCCGTCGGGTGAATATGAATCGGCTTCATTTCACGAGACGACTGAAATGCTGAATCTGTGGCAGGCTTCTTAGCTCGCAACAAATCACTCGGATCTACATTTTTTTGATACTCCTGCAATTCCACTACCGCCATCTGTGCATCGGTGATCTTTGAGCCCTTCTGGAAGCACTCTTCTGCCTTCTTTCGATTGCCAGTGATAGTGATCACTTCTTTAGGACCAGGCATCTTCAATTTGAGGTACACGTAACATGGTCGAGCCATAAAACGTGCATAAGCTGGCCTGCCCAGAATAGCATGATAAGCACTCTGGAAATCCACAACTTCAAATGTCAACTTTTCTTTGTGGTAATTCTTGGAATCACCGAAAACTACATCAAGGGCGATCTGGCCGAGTGACTCAGCCTTCTTGCCAGGAATAACTCCATGGAAACTCATATTGCTTTCACTGAGTCTGGACATCGGAATGCCCATTCCTTTGAACGTCTCTGCATACAGTATATTCAGGCCACTGCCACCATCCATCAGAACTTTAGTCAAACGAGTGCCTTCGACGACTGGGTCGACCACCAACGCTTGCCTCCTAGGGGTGGCTATGTGTGTCAGGTGACCATACTGGTCGAATGTAATGGTAGTCTGAGACCATTTTAAATAACCGGGCGTCGCTGGAGCAACCATGTTTACCTCTATGTTGATGACTTTCAGTCGACTTTTGCTCTCAACATCAGCAAAAATAATCAGAGTGGAATTGACGTGGGGGTAACCATTGTCACTTTCCTCTTTGTCCTCAACTTTGTCTGACTCTTTTTCCTTTTCTTTGGGTTGTTTCTCTCAGAACTGCTCGATTAGGAGCCGACACTGTCGAGTGGTATGCTTCGGGTAAATGAGATTACCCTCTTCATCTTTCTTTGTGTGAATGTGGCATGGCAAATCCAACACATCATTTCCATCTTGATCTTTTATTTTCTTGGGATTCCACGGTCCTTTGGGCTTCCCCTTGAACTTTCCCTGAGTCACGGCCAATGTTTCTCCAGGAGCAGCTGGCTCGGCTTTGCGCTTCTGCTTCCGACTAGAGTTTCCTCCTCCGGTTTCGTGGGCGACTGTTTTGTGTTTGCCACTCCGGAGCCTATCCTCCTCTTCACCATTGGCATACTTAGTGGCAATCTCCATCATTCGACTCAGAGACATATCTCCGGTCCGACCGAACTTCGGATTCAACTCTCGATATTTGACACCTTCTTTGAAGGCACAAACTGCTTGGTGATTAGACACATTCTCCACCATGTGGTGCAACGTGATCCATCTTTGGATATAATCCCTCAAAGTTTCATTTGGCTTCTACACACAAGATTGCAGCTCTGTTAGCCCTGCTAGCCGTTTGCATGTTCCTTCAAATGTTCTGACAAACACTCGGGCAAGTTCTTCCCAGCTATAAATACTGTCGGGTGCTGACTGATTTAACCATGCTCTAGCCGAGCCCTCCAACATCAGAGGAAGGTGCTTCATGGCCACTTCATCATTGCCGCCGCCAATCTGAACAGCCACTCGGTAGTCCTCAAGCCAAGTGTCAGGCTTGGACTCACTAGTGAACTTACTGACTCCAGTCGCCAACCTGAAGTTGGGAGGAATCACCGCAGCCCTGATGGCTTTGCTGAAGCACTCTGGACCAGAGTGATGCACTCTGCTGCTGGTTGGAAAATCTCTATCGTGGCCTTCTCTGTGAACTCTGTTTCTGTCGACCAGACCCTGAACGAGAATAGATCTCGCACCAAAGCCCGGTTCCCTGAGGTCGACTGGAATCCTTCGCCCACCACTATGAGGGCGTCTGTCATCATGCTGCCGAGGCACGTATGACCCACTCCTTGGGGGAGGCGTGGGCACTCGACGACGATCATCGTGATCGAGTCGGTGATCATTCTACTTATGGTTTCTGTACTTATCTCGCCGGTCTCCACGTCCCTCACACCTCGGGGGCGATCTTGGGCTGTGAGCCGACTGGGCTGTATCTGCCACAACGGATCTGCTATGGATCCTATTCCACGACTGTGACACAGCTGTATTCTGTTCTCCCACTGATCGGAGTAAAGCCCTGATCTACATCAAACCTCTGCCAGCTTTTGACTGGGAAGTCTGGATTGATTTTGCTATTCGGGCTACAGCTGTGAGATTCTGGATCGGAGTTCGATATAACTGGGTTGGAGGCAGAAAAAGTTGTCGTCGACTGGATTCTGGAACTCGCTGTCAAGCATGCTCATCGAGTGCGTGCTGGAGGTTCTCCAGTCGAGTACGCTCAGCCAAGTTGGCTAGGTGTGCGTCCTCCAAGGCTCGGGCCTCGGGTGTTTCTCCAACGATAGGAGTGTGAAATGCATCCATGTTCCAGTGGTGAAGTTCTTCCCTCTGCTGCGAGGAGAGGGGCTCGGGGAGGTACTCCTCGTGGGCACGCGATGGATCGCCTCTGCCATCGCCACCGTCGCCGCGGGGGAAGCCAGGAGGACTGCGAGGTCCATTGACCATCAGGACTTCCACCGCGGGGTCATTGCTGTCACACTCGGATGCAGTCCCTACTGAGCCAGTCGACAGGTCGAACAAGCTGTAGAGAGTTTCGTCGGGCTCGGTTGCTGTGACTTGGGGGGTGGCCGACTGGCGAGCCACCGCGTGCCTCACCCACCGCTAAAGGCTCGATCGACCGGAACGCTTGCACCGGCGGGCTACACGGAGGGAGGACAGCACAGGAGCCAACCGATACTGAGTCGACGGCTACCATAGGAGGACGCCACGGACGTACGCGCGAAAGTGCGTTGCCCCACGGACGAGGAGCGCTTCGACGTCGAGTGGAGCTTCTTGGAGCCAAGCGGAGTCGTCGGCGACGAACACGAGCGCGCCGAGACGGATCTTGCGGCCCTCGGCCAAACCTCCGCTTGAAACCATGTTGATGGGGATTGGAAAAATCGCAACTTCTCCAACAAGTCGCTAAGACACCTGCCCCATGGTGGGCGCCAACTGTCGTGGTTCTAAGTCTGACAGTAGAATGGGGGTAGGGATGTAGAGGCAAGATCCTAGCTATGGAGGAGTTGTACACGCGAGTTTTACGAGTTCAGGCCCTTCTCGAAGGAAGTAACAGCCCTACGTCTCGGAGCCCGGAGGCGGTCGACTAATTATATGCGTGTGAGTTACAGGGGGTGTGAACCCTTGTCTCAGAGGAGGGGGTGGCTTATATAGAGTGCGCCAGGACCCCATCTCCCCTCCGTTACACTGAGTTCAATATTCATAAAGAGAGAGCGTTACAGGCAATGTCTGTAATAAAGTGCGACAAATGATCATTAAATATACGAGTAAATGCCCGACCGTTGCTGCGCAGAGCGGCTTTAGGTCTTCTTGTATGTCGAGTGGTCTTTTACAAGGTCGAATGGTTGAGTAGTCATGTGACTCAAAGAAGAAGGAGTCTCCGAGTGAATGGTAGGTCGAGTGGATTGCACTCGACACCTTTATTGGGTCCTTCCTGTTTACTCTTGAACTTCTTTGCTTCTAAGACAAGGACCTTAGGTAGGACATATAGGCCGGGCCTATTACCCTACCCCAGGTCTATGCCCTCATCAGACCCTTCGTCGTGACATCGATGGCCTTCATCTTCCCCCAGAATGTCTTGACTCGAGCAAGGGCCATCCGTGCACCTTCAATGCACGCCGATCGCTTCACAGCATCGATGCGCGGCACTACATCGACAAGCTTCTGCACCAAACCAAAATAGCTATTTGGCGCAGGCTCGGTCGGCCATAGCCGGACTATGACATCCTTCATGGCAGCGCCAGATACCCTATGAAGTTCGGCCCATTGGGACATCTATTCATTGAGCAGCAGCGGGCGCTTTGACACACCAAACTGTGACCAAAAAAGCTTCCCCGTTGCATATCCAGCTTGCATTTGGTAATACCGCACTGCATCGGAAGAACTCTTCGGCAAGTCCAAATACTCGTCCGAAGAACTCCACCCTTGGTTCAGCTGAGCATAGTCTGGGTCACCGAACTTAGTCTGTAGCAGAAAAGGCTTTCCAGCCAATATCTCTTTTGCCTGCCGAACCTCCTCACAGAGTGCTCTGGACTCTGATCGCGCTTCTCTCGCCTCCTGTCGGGCCTTGTCCAGTTCATCCGTTAAGGCTTTATTCTCCTTCTCAAGAAATTCGCAGGAGCCAGTAGCATTCTCCAAAGCAAGTGTCGTCGTGGATATCTTCTCCTCACCCTGGCATCGCGCAACTTGCTCGGCCTGCAGTTCAACCGATGCTCCTTCAGCAGCAGCATCACTAAACTGGGCCTGCTCCTTAGCCAGGATTAACTTCGCCCGAAGAGCCTCCACGGCGGCAACACCATCTACATTTCATGCACATTTCATATAAAGCTATTTCCCGCATCAAGCACACTAGTGTAAAGAATGCTCGAAATACATACCTTGCGAGTCGTCAAGACGCCTGTTGATCAACGCAACGTTATCCTCCGAAATATCTAGCTTTCGCTGCAGTTCGGCCACTTCCATATTCCGGGTAGCCACGGGAGGGGAAGCAGCCTATATTTCAAATTAAACCAAGGTTAATACCTGAGCATATCTCTTTGATCCTCCGATCGCTCCCTTCGGAAGACAATCCGAGTCTCATGGGCTACTGCATATACAACAGGTGTATTCTATCAATGAAATTCAATTGACAAAGCTACATCACAAACCTCAAAACCTCTTAGAAGGCTTGTGAAGGCCTTGTTCAATCCACTCTTCGCGGATAGAACCCTTTCGACCACCGTAACCATCAAGGAACGGTGCTCTTCTGAAATGGACACTCGTCGTAGCATGTCCGTCAGCATTTCTGGTGCTCCTGGGTCTTCAGAAACCACTGCCGGGGTACGACATTCTAGTGAAGGAACCTACTTGCTTGCCTCCAGAACCGTCTCCAGCTGTAAACCAGACGGTTCGGGGACGCCAGTATCGATCCCAGAACCTCAAATGACGGAGGCACCGCCTTCGGGCGACCTTCGGGATGATACGTCGGTATCATCTCCTCTATTGGGCGATGAGGCCGGAGGAGGCGTGTCACTCTCCATCATCTCCGGAAGAAGATCTCTTGAGGAGGAGGAGGAGGAGGATGATTGAGAAACACCAGGCGTTAATCTACGTGGATGAACATACGATTACTTCACTAGTGGGAAAAGAATGAGGTGCATTCAAAGTGCCCCAGCTTCACTTACGGTTTGCCTCGAGGTTCGTCCTCATCATCAAGCTCTACGGCAACCTCACTCGCCCGGCCCAAGCCGCTCGACGATGGCTTTTTTCCTCTCTTGGAAGGCTTCCCCTCCTGATCTTCGGAAGCAACCATTTTCTTGCCATGGAGGACTCCCTCTGCACCCTTGCCCTTGGGCAAAAGGATTTCGGTTTCCTCGAACGCAGTGAGGTACTGTGTCGGAATCAGCATTCTCGTCAGCAGGGTGGTCGCAGGGTCTTCGGGAAGAGGCGTCGGACACCAGATTAGCACAACTTTCTTTATCCAGTCCTGAACAGGGACGGGTTGTTCAATATCTCGTTAAAAATGCTCGAATGGAAGGTGCTCGAGTACTTACCGAAGTAGCTGGACGATTGCATTCAAGGCCAACATCTTCGGTAGTGTCCGGCCATTGCCCTCGTTCCCCAAAATAAAATTTCCACATTCCTTCGTGCGTAGTGCCGAAGAAGTGCTGTAGGGTCCGCCACCCTTCTGGGTTAAACTCCCACATACGAAGAGGCCGCTGCTGACATGGCAGGATCCGGCGGACCAGCATTACTTGGACAATGTTCACAAGATCGATGCCCTTCTCGGTAAGGCTTCGGATGCAACTTTGCAGAGTCTGCACTTCATCGACGGATCCCCAGTCCAATCCCTTATTGACCCACGAAGCGAGCTGAGTTGGAGGGCCGGGTCGGAACACAGGTGTGGACGCCCACTTGGGGCCCCGCGGCTCGTTGATATAAAACCACCCCTGCTGCCATAAGATGGAAGATTCGGCGAAAGATCCTTCGGGCCAAGCCAAGCCGGCCAGCTTGCCTATTGTGACGCTGCCGCACTCTGCCTGCTCCTTCTCTGCCACCTGCGGCCTCACATCAAAGGTTTTGAGCCACAAACCGAAGTGCGGAGGAGTCCGGAGTAAGGCCTCACACGTGACGATAAATGTCGAGATGAGGAGAACAGAGTCTGGGGCCAGATCGTGAAAATCTAGCCCATAGTAGAACATGAGCCCCCGGACAAATGGGTTAAGCGCGAACCCTAGCCCGTGAAGGAAGTGGGATACAAATACTACCCTCTCGCTAGATCTGGGGGTCGGTATGACTTTCCCTTGTGCCGGAAGCCGATGAAAGATTTCTGGGGTCAGATACCTCGCTATGCGGAGCTTCGCAATATCCTCCTCTGTGACAGAAGAAGCCACCCACCGGCCCTGACGGCTGGATCCGGACATGACTAAGGCTGGTGGCGATTGGAACCCGAGGGTTGGAACTTGGGGTGGCCGGGGTTGAGGAAGGAGCGAGCGCAAGGGAAGAAGAAGAGACTAGGATCTCTATATAAAGGCCCCGAATACCGGGTGTTTCCCCCTGGATCTCTAAACTTACCTATCGCCAAGGAGTTATACCCAGGAGACGGTTGGGTTACCTACACGTGCATTAATGAAAATCCCATAAACCAAGGGACATGATCCCTGCCTTGACGAGACGTGCCAGTAAAACCGCACCCCGAGACGTGGGGCGGCTCGCTAGCCGACGGTTGGAAATAGCAACCGGGCAGGCGTGATATGATGTTATGAACAGTTATCAACAAGTTGTGCTTGTGGGGTATTATGTCCTCTGCCATTATATACACAGGTCCGGATATACTTACTTCATCCGAAGACTATTCTGGAGTTCGGAAGGAGGGAACCCGCCTTGCAATGCCGAAGACAACTCTGCGCACCGGACTCCTCGTCATTGAAGCCAGGTTCAGGGGATACTGAGGGAGTCCTGGACTAAGGGGTCCTCGGGCGTCCTGCCTGTTATCCATGGGCTGGACTGATGGGCTGTGAAGACACGAAGGCCAAAGACTGCACCGTGTCCGGATTGGACTCTACTTGGCGTGGAAGGCAAGCTTGGCGACTGAAGATTCCTTCTTATGTAACCGACTCCATGTAAACCCTAGATCCTCTTGGTGTCTATATAAACCGAAGGGGATAGTCCGGAAAGGACACCACATATACTCATTACCATACCCACGTAGGCTAGACTTCTAGGGTTTAGCCATTACGATCTCATGGTAGATCAACTCTTGTAACACACATATTCATCAATATCAATCAAGAAGGACATAGGGTTTTACCTCCATAGAGATGGCCCGAACCTGGGTAAACATCGTGTCCCTCGTCTCCTGTTACCATCGATCCTAGACGCACAGTTCGGGACCCCCTACCCGAGATCCACCGGTTTTGACACCGACAAGGGGCCCGAACGAGTGAACGCCCGCTGCTTGAAGAAGACCCCAGAATCGAAGCCAACCAGTCGCCATCCATGACCAGAGGAGGAACCCTCGACACGCTTGCTATGCTCCAAGCAAGGCCGTGAAGAAGAGACGGCGAAGGCGCGAGCTCAAGGAGCCTTGTCGACGGGCTGGCTTCCCTGATTGACTCCACGCCGTGGACAGCGCACGGGCTTGCAGCGCTCAAGTCCAGCGGGGGAAACGGGGCGAGAGGAAGTTGCTTCTCATGATATTCCGCAGCCTAAGCGGAAGGGATCCTGAAGAGACATAATCAGGAAGGGAAGCAACACGCAGAAAATCACCAAGATAAGGTACTTACTCGTCAACAGTGATGTACTTTCTCCGTTTTAATGGCCCAAAGGTGCCGCTGCCGCGGCTTGGGGACCCCTTCCTCTTGCGGAGCTCCGCGAAGTCCACGCAAAGCCGACCGAAGCGCTGGACATGTTGGCCAACATGAGGCGCAACCGGAGAAGCGCTCGAAGGGGCAGCCTCAGGAGAGCCAAGCTAAGGGGAGCTATCGGGCTCTGCCTCACAGCGCCCTGTCGAGGCCTCAGGAGCCCCGGCCTCGGCAGACGCGGGCTGCATAGCCACCTCAACCGCCGCCCCAGGGCGAGGATCGCGGGTTCCCGAGGACGACACCTTGGGGGCCCTGGGCGGCATTAGTACCTCAGCACCTGCTTCATCGGCCTCCGGCAGTGTTTGCCCCCTGCATCCACCCTTGGGGCAAGCTCAACGCAGTGGCAAGGAGGGGAACCACGTCGACGGGGTTCTCACGGGGCCCCACCAGACCAACTGGGCGTAGCCCCCACTCATCGAAGGAGGGCATCTGCTCCGCGAATGTCTCCTTGTTCAAGCAGCGGTATAGAAGGCAACACTTCCTTAGCATGTCATCTGGCAGCAGGACACCCGTCAGGACCTCGAGCACTGTGCACCGCGCCTCCAGGGGAGCCCAGACTCCTGAAGTCTCATGCGGTCCTTGCTGCTGAGCAAGGCCCACATCGGTTGGGAGTGGCGCTGAAGCGGAGCAATTCGGTGCCGGACGAACTCCTTCACCACCATAGGCGCAGTCACACCAAGGTCTTTGAGCTTCTTCAGCCTGAGCCAGACGGGGACAAGGCACGAATCGGTGAGCCTCCGGCGGCACCAACCGGGGCTAGGAATGGCGAGCGCCAACGGAGAAGAGAGCAGGGGGCTGAGCACTCTGACATCAACAAACACCCACCATGTCCGAAACTCGCTCGTGAACGGTGGGAGCTCTAAGTCAATCCCTGCACCGGCCGTCGCCGCCACGGCCTGGAAGCTCAGACATCCTGAGCTCTGCCGGGGATCAATCAGGTGCAAGGAGAAGAAGTGGCGGAGAAGGGACACGGAAGGAGCAATGCCTACCATGGCCTTGCAAACAAAGGCGAAGACGGCGAGAAGGGTCACGGATTGGGGATCCAGGTGCAGCATGTGCATCTGATAATGGGCAAGCACGGCGTTGAAGAAGGCGGAGAAAGGAGGAACCAAGCCAGCCCAAAGGGCGTCGATGAAAAAGGGACCTCGGTGGCCGGGTCGATGCGAGCTCGAGATGCAGGCCAGGCCACCTTCCCTCCCCACTCATTGAACCTGGAGGTGAGCATGGGGCACACCTTGTCCATAGCCTTCTTGGTTGAGCACCAGTGACCTGCCAACGGCGGGCTCAATGGCCGGAGGTAGTCCAGCGGAGGACAGAGGCTTGTTCCCTTTCTCCGTCTGATCCGGCGCCATGGCAATGGGAGAACTGAGCTCAGATTGGATTGGGAGAAGGGGGCTGAACTTTGAGGGAGCGGAAGAATTAGGGGAATGCACCGCAACAATGAGAAGGAAACTGTGTAGACCGTAGTGGCCGCCTAGCCAGGCGGGCATCAAGGCTGCATGGGGAAGTGGAGACATCCACGTCCAATCAACCGCCACATTTCATCCAAGGCCGCAGGCTGATGGGGCTCGCGGCGTTCCGCACTTGACCTTTGGCTTCGCCTCGAAGCCAAGCCCGAGCGCGCCTTGGGCCCGGGGGCTACTGTCGGCGTTCTGGGAATGGGGGTCGCGAGACTTGCCTATCTGCGGCCCACGGCGTGGCCCTACGAGCGGGCCCGTATGCCCCATCTTCACCAACAAGCATTCAAGACCCTCGCGAGGGGCCAAGCCTCGCGAGCCAGACGACGCAAGACCCCCTCAGGAGTGGCCTCACCGGGTTGGCTCGCGAGGGGCAGAGAGATCATGGCAAGGCAAACCTCGCGAGGTTCTTGTGACGTGAGCCATGACGACCGAGACAAGGCGGGCGCCAGCGTGCACAGTGTCCTTGTTTCCTCTTTGGTGCTAAAGAGACAAGCATAGATGAGGAGTACCGAGGCATCAAGTAAAGGTTTCCATATCGTTGAAACGAGACCAAGACCAGCAGGACGGCAAGACAGAGGTCACCTGGAGCCCAAGACGGCGTCGCCACCAGAGCCTTTGGCAGGCGAAGACTGCTTTTGTCGGGATAGCTTGTACTAGTTGTCCCCTTTCAAATTGGCCGTTGTTGGCTCCCTTCCCGCTCAATATTTGGGGAGAGGACCAGGGCCTCTATATATAGGACTAGCCACCACCGTAGGCAGGGGAGACCTCATCTTGGACCAGATCCATTCCACCAAGACCACCACACAAACTCACCCAGCACAAGAGCACCTCTCCTCAGGAGGCTGTTCTTCCACTTGTACTATTCATCTTCAGCCCAAGAGGCAATCCACCACCACCACAGTGGAGTAGGGTATTACACCACAATAGTGACCCGAACCAGTATAAATCTTGTGTCCCTTGTGTTGCAAGTTCGTCGAGCTAGCCTCTGAGATCGTAGCGAGGTTAGGGCGTGGATCAGTAGGGGGAGATCTTCATGCACACCCCAGTGTTCGAACATTGAGGGTTTTGCCGGAACCTGAAATCCGACAAGTAGGATATGAACACCATGAACATAAATATCATAGAGGCTATGTTGGTTTTGATTCAACTACATGCATAAACATGTGCCAAGCCACTTGAAACATTCGGAGGAGGATACCATATCATCATACTACATCACAATCATTTTAATGCATGTTGACATCCAAGATAAATCATTATCCACTCCTAGCTACTTACACATGGCATGAGCAACTACAGTCTCTAATTGTCATTACAAACATGTTTGATCATAATATGCTGAATCATGGATACTAGGTTAAACATATTTACAAAAACAAAACAAGTTGAGTTCATACCCACTTCTCTCTGCCACAATCACTTCATCAAATATCGTCATTATTGCCTTTCACTTGCACAACCGAATGATGTGAAAATAATAATAGTGCAAGAGTGCCATGGGCTAAGCTGGAATCTGCAAAAACATATTCAAAAGGAGAAGACAAACTAATATGGGCTCTTTGTTAAATCAACAGTAAAGCATATAAGAGCCACTCAACATTTTCATCGTGGTCTTCTCCTTGGTACGACTCAACAAAAAGAAAAGAAATTCAGAGAAACACACTAAAATATTTTTGGAGTTTTTAGCCTTTTTCTTGAAAAAAGCAAATTAAGGAAGGAAAAACAAAAATGAGAAAAACTATTTACACGGGAAAGCTCCCTACAAGAAAAAATCGAGAAATCTTTTTGGGTTTTCTTTTAATACTACAACTAATTAAACTAAAATGAAAAAACAAAAAGAAACATGAAATATTTTTGGATTTCTCAAAGTTTTTCAAACACACAAGAAGAAAGCGAGAAAATGAATCTAGCATTGATAATACAATTAAAAAGTGTGAACACCAACAACTGGAATGAAATGTGTGAACATGAATATAATGTCGGTGGAAATACGTACTCCCCCAAGCTTAGGCTTTTGGCATAACTTGGTAATCACCATCCATAGTAGCCGTCCGGATCCATGTGGAAGTGTTGTGGCGGCAACACCTGAGCGTCCCACTCCTGAGGCTCCTGCTCTACCGCTGCCTGGTCGTTTCGGTAGGCGATAATGTCCTCTGGCATGACCTTGTATTCGCCCCTGGCAATAAAATCAAACAAAGCAGGTGCAAGCAACGGGATAACATCATGGGTTTCCACACTGTAAAGCAGGTTGTAATGAATATTATGAAGAGAGTTGGCATCATCAGTAAACTGGTGAGCCACCATCACTTGGTGATCTAGATAAACTCGGGCAAAGGATAATCTTGTTGGCGTATCTGAACATTAAAGTGACTCGCTAAGAGAGTGGCATAAATACCACCATGAATTTTGCCCTTAGTTCTGTTAAGGTGCAGACGACATGCAATAATAGCCTCTATTCTAAAGGTGTGATCATTGTATAGTGCACGGCGTAAAATGGCAAAGTCGGAGGCACTCAGTGCACCGACCTTCTCCCTAGCAGTTAAACACTTCGATATGAATAAAGCAAAGTAATGCGCATATGGAAACTATAAACTAGTGGCGGTGACACTCGAGATGCCCATCTCATCCCCCATTGTTAGAGTGCAGTAAAAGTCCTCAAACTCTGCAGGTCTAGGCTCTTGTAACATCCCAATTTTCCCAATTTGGATGTTAATAGATCATTCATATGCATCTCATATTTTTCCATGCATTATTTGTTTCCTACAATATTCTTTTCATTATGCAACTAAAGGCAGTTTATTGGAGTGGAGATAACATGACTTCTCCCCTATTTTAAAAATGTTCATAATGTCTAGAATATTATTTCCAGTTTATCTGTTATGTCCTGGTATTTTTTTCTTATTCTCAAAAGTTTTTTATTTGACTGTTCTGTTGCTGTGTGTGTGGCCTATTGCATAAAATGAATATTTTAAAATTGCATTAGGTGAGGAACTAGTGTTCCTGTAGTTATGTTAGTAGTATATATTTTACTGTGTGTCTACGTTTTTTGTTTAGTTTTTATTATGTTATTTTTATTTTATTTATTTTTGTTTATGTGGTTGTGTTTAAAAAAAGAAGAACGCAGCGCACTGCACGGCCCATCGCCGTGGCCCAGCCAGCCAGCGCAGCAGCAACACACAACCGCAGCCCAACCGCCGCTGCCGAAGCGGTATGCATCGCACCGCCCGACCCGACCTGCATCGCCTGATCCGCTAGTCGCCTAGAGCCACTGACTACCGGGCCCCGCGCCGCTTTCTTCTTCGCCGGGCCGGATGCCGCGCCGCGCGCACGCCGAGGCCGAGCCCGACTCGACCCCGCGTCCTGGTCCACTTCGAGCGTCGCTGACCTGTCGTACGCGGCCCAACTACTCGAGAGACCACACGACCCCCTCCTGACCTGTGTTTCCGTCGTACGCGCCGCCTCGGGCGAGTTGGATCTCGCCGTCGAGCTCCGAGTCCGCCGCCGTTCCTCAGATGATGCTGTCGTTGTAAGGGCACTCCAGCCGCTTCATTTTCTCCCTCTGGTTCCCCTCTCCGCTCCTCTTCCGTGTGACACTCTGTTTTTTTGAGTCGCAGCAGAGCGAGAGGAACAAGATCGTTCGCCGCCGTCGGAGTACTGCCGAGGTTCACGATCCCGCCATCACCTACAGAGGGCACCCCGTCACTGTCTGACCTCACCTACGCCTCCGCCACTCACCGTCGCATCCTCCCGTAGCCTCACCTTCGCCGGAGCACTGCCGGAGAAGCACCGTCGCCGACGCCCGAGACCGCCGCCGCCGTCCTCTGCTTTTGGTAAGCACGCACGCGCAGGGGATATTCCAGCAAATCACAAACTGACACGTGGCAGTGTGCTACAGGACACGCACATGAGTAGCTACAATGCTTCACAATAAACGCCCAGGAGATTTATGTTGGTTTTTGTTCTTTTTCAGTTTTTCACCTAAAATTTCCATTGGCTATATATTTTAGTATATGTGTTCAATTTAGGTAATTCTTTCTCCTGTGCACTCACAAACACCAGCACATTATCATGGTACCAACTTTGCACATGTTTGCACTGTTTAAATTTGAATTCGTTCAAATTTGAATTAAATCCTCCGAAGGCCGTAACTTTGAAACCATTTATCGGATTTGAGTGTTTCTTTTTGCATTGTGACCGTAGTGCAATTTAGGTGCTATTAAGCGACTGTTGTTGGGTTTTTGAAATGGTTTTCTTGTTGTTGGTTTTGTTTTTGTTCTATTTGTGTTCTGATGATTGATTGTTGATATTGTGCAAAGTGTAGATTGTCCGGAGTGCGACGCGAACTATTGTCAGGAGTGTGACTTTTCGAACCAGAACCAAGGCAAGTTACATGTTGATCATCCTTTACCTATTGTTTTCTATGCATGTAGTTATATCACACTATGAATATATGCATGTATAGGATTGTTATATTATTTTGCTATATTGTTGAGCTATCTCCCGTCATTGCAGATCGTGGTAGTTGTAGTTTTGCTATGCTTTGTAGACGGGGGTGGTTCAAGTATTCATTAAGCTTATGTGAGGATTATATATTTAACGAATTGAGTAGTAACTCAGGATTTAACTCACCTTTGGGTGGAAGTGGTATTGATTGGTGTTGAGGGAAGGCAACATGGGGTCTTGCACCTTTTCAAAGGCCATGCGCTCATGAGAGTGCACCCTAAGTGGAATGCCGCCTAGATTCAAAAATATCAGACATACTTAGTGACTAATTGCTTCCATGTGCGGCCACTGGCTATATGGGCTCTGGCTTAGTTGATCAGTTGTGGGAACCCTGGCCCAGACAATGTCGACAGATGTAGCATATGTAGGTGGGATGTGGTTGTCAGGTGGTTAAGGGAACCTCTTCTGAAAGACTTCATCTCAATCTTCGGATTGGGTCCAGTGGGTAAAACGTACTAAACTCTGCAGAGTATTAAAACTAATCATGATTAGCCATGCCCCCGGTTATGGACAAATTTGAGCGACTATGCCATTACAATTGTTGGATGATCTTGACAGATGTGACACTTCATAAATTTGTTGGGCAACTTAATAAAGGGTAGGTTGGAGTTGATTTGCCAACTCAACCTTGTGTATTTAATTGTAGTAATAAAAGAACTAAATAAAAATTTGACTATTAGGTAGTTATGAGGACCAAATCAGCTTTGTGCAAAAATAAACCCTCAAGCCTTCCTTCTATTATACTATGCATATACATGTAGGTCTGCTTTATTATTACTCCTATGTAACTTGCCAATACATTCAAAGTATTGACCTATATGGCTGCAATATCTCATGTTGTAGGATATTCAGACGAAGAGTAACGTACGTTAGGGTCGTGAGTCTGCACTCAGCATCGCTAGTGGGCTATGATGGGACTCATCATTATTTTCTGCTACTTTTCCGCTATTTGATTGAATAAAGCTAGGCAAGTGCTATGTAGATTGTTTTATTTTATACATTCTGGATCATACCTTGTAATAAATGATGTGGTCACATACCAAGTAGCAATCCCCCAAAACAGTTTTGGAAATGGAGCTTCGAGCAAAGAGATCGAAATTCACGGGTTTGAGAGTAAGAACACGAGAGAGAGCGCTATGGTGATTTTTTCTGGAGGTAGGACATGACATGGGCTAAAGAGATAAGTGAGGGGACCCACATGGGGGCCACAACCCACTAGGGTGCACATGGGGTTGCTGGCGCGCCCTGGAGTCTTGAGGTCACCAGGTACACCCCCCTCTGGTGTTATTTGCACCATAAATTCAAAAATATTAAGAAAAAATCATATTAAATTTTTAGAGCATTCTGAGCACTTTTATTTTTTGCTCATTTTCTTATTTCATGAAAAATCCAGAAAACATGATAAACATGGAATTTTATTTTATTTAACTAAGAAAACAGAAAACAAAAGGTGGGAGCAGAAGGTTGTGCCCACTAAATTCATCAACTACATACCTCTCAAAAATGATCCATTAATAAGGTTGATCAAGTATTATTAACAACCACTTCCAATTAGCATGAAACCGAAGAACTTTCATAAAACACAAAGTTACCTCAATGGGGATATGCATATGCCCAACAATAAGTATATGATATTTCTTTTTGGAAGTAGGTAGAGGGAGTTGAAAACTTCTAACAGTGATGGTCAGAGACTTTTCAATAACATTAATACCATTCACTTGAAATTGTTTCTTCGGAAAGTGCACTGTATGCTCATTACCATTGATATGAAAAGTGACCTTGCTTTTATTGCAATCAATAACAGCCCCTGCAGCATTCGAAAAGGGTCTACCAAGGATAATTGACATATTCTCGTCCTCGGGCATCTCAAGTATAACAAAGTCTGTTAAGATAGTAACATTTGCAACAACAACCGGGCACATCCTCACAAATACTGATAGGTATGGCAGTTGATTTATCATCCATTTGCAAAGATATTTCAGTAGATGTGAGTTTATTCAAATCTAGTCTTTTACATAAAGAGAAAGGCATAACACTAACACCATCTCCTAAATCACACAAAGCATTTTTGACATAATTTCTTTTGATGGAGCAAGGTATAGTTGGCATTCCCAGATCTCAAAGTTTTTTAGGTACTCCGTCCTTAAAAGAATAATTAGAAAGCATGGTGAAAATTTCAGCTTCAGGTATTTTCCTTTTATTGGTGATGATGTCTTTCATGTATTTTGCATAAGGGGCCTGATACATCTCCAATGTATCTATAATTTTTTATTGTTCCATGCTATCATATTATCTGTTTTGGATGTTTTATATGCTATTTTATATTATTTTGGGACTAACTTATTAACCTAGAGCCTAGTGCCAGTTTCTGTTTTTTCCTTGTTTTTGAGCTACGCAGAAAAGGAATACTAAACAGAATCCAAACAGAATAAAACTTCATGATGTTTTTTCTTGGACCAGAAGACACACACGGGACTTGGAGTGCAAGTCAGAAGAGATACGAGGCGGCGACAAGGGTGGAGGGCGTGCCCCCTACCTTGTGGGCCCCTCGATGACTCCCTAACCTAGATCTTCATCCTATGTATTCACATATATTCCAAAACCCTCAGAAGCATCCACGAAAACACTTTTCCACTGCCGCAACCTTCTGTTCTCATGAGATCCCATCTTGGGGCCTTTTTCGGCATCCTGTCGGAGGGGGGTTCGATCACGGAGTGCATCTACATCAACTCTATTGCCCTTCTGATGAAGCGTGAGTAGTTTACCTCAGACCTACGGGCCCATAGCTAGTAGCTAGATGGCTTCTTCTCTCTCTCTTTGATTCTCAATACCATGTTCTCCTCGATGTTCTTGGAGATCTATCCAATGTAATCTTGTTTTGCGGTGTGTTTGTCGAGATCCGATGAATTATGGATTTATGATCAGTTTATCTATGAATATTATTTGAATCTTCTCTGAATTCTTATATGCATGATTTGATATCTTTGTATTTCTCTTCAAATTATCGGTTTGGTTTGGCCAACTAGATTGGTTTTTCTTGCAATGGGAGAGGTGCTTAGCTTTGAGTTCAATCTTGCGTGATTTCACCCAGTGACAAAGTAGGGGTAGCGAGACACATATTGAATTGTTGCCATCAAGGATAAAAAGATGGGGTTTTCATCATATTGCTTGAGTTTATTCCTCTACATCATGTCATCTTACTTAAGGCATTACTCCATTCTTTATGAACTTAATACTCTAGATGCATGCTGGATAGCGGTCGATGTGTGGAGTAGTAGTAGTAGATGCAGGCAGGAGTCGGTCTACTTGACATGGATATGATGCCTATATTGCATAATCATTGCCTTGGATATCGTCATAACTTTGTGCTTTTCTATCAATTGCTCGACGGTAATTTGTTCAGCCACCGTATTATTTGCTTTCAAGAGAGAATCCTCTAGTGAAACCTATGGCCCCGGGTCTATTTTCCATCATATTAGTTTCCGATCTACTATTTTGCAATCTTTTATTTTCAGATCTATAAACTAAAAAACCCAAAGAAATATTTTATCTTTTGTTTAGTTTCATCTATCTCTATCAGATCTCACCTTTGCAAGTGACTGTGAAGGGATTGACAACCCCTTTATCGCGTTGGGTGCAAGAGTTTGATTGTTTGTGCAGGTGCATCTATTGGGGACTTGCGCGTTTCTCCTACTGGATTGATACATTGGTACTTAACTGAGGGAAATACTTATCTCTACTGTGTTGCATCACCCTTTCCTCTTCGAGGGAAAAACCAACGCAAGCTCAAGAAGTAGCTGGAAGAATTTATGGCGCCGTTGCCGGCGAGATCTACGCCAAGCCTACCAAGTACCCATCATAAACTCTCATCTCTTGCATTACATTATTTGCCATTTGCCTCTCGTTTTCCTCTCCCCCCACATTCTAAAATGATTTTCGAAAAGATTTGCCCTTTTCTTTGCCTTCTCTTTCGTCCTTATTTTCGTTTGCCCTTATGTCTTACTTGGTTTGTTAGCTTGTTTGCTTGGTATAATTGTTTGTTTATTGAAAATCAGAAAAAAAAGTTTATGGATCCACTTAAAGTTTTCTACTTGGATCATCTTCGATCCATATGTGCTCGTGCTGAAAACCCAACTAGTTTAGTTGAGGGAAAATCTTTAGATGAGTGTGCTTATTTTGTGATTCATCGTTTGTCTGAAAAAGGGAGACTCCTCTGGAATCAAATAATTTTTTTACTGATACTTGATAGATTCGACACAAGGGGAGCCAAAGAATATTTGTAAGTATTAGCTCTTGATTTGTCAATTCAACCACACCTAGATTAAATATCTGCAGCAAAGTGATCAGTAAAACAGTAATATGATAGTTTTGATAGCAGTGGTAACAGTAGTAATAGCAATAGTATCTTAGCAAGATCAATATGTGGAAAACTCGTAGGCATTGGATTGGTGAATTCATTGGATGATATTCATCATATAACATTCATAACCTAGGGCAACACAGAACTAGCTCTAGTTCATAAATATAATGTAGGCATGTATTCCCTAAATAGTCATACATGCTTATGGAAAGAACTTGTATGACATCTTTTGTCCTACCCTCCCGTGGCAACGGGGTCCATAAGGAAACTAAGAGATATTAAGGCCTCCTTTTAATAGAGAACTAGAACAAAGCATTAACACATGGTGAATACATGAACTCCTCAAACTACGGTCATCACCGGAAAGTATCCCAATTACCATCACACTGGGTTTACGGATCATAACACGTAATAGGTGAATGTGACTTGCAAGATTGGATCTAGAACATAGATATAATGGTGAAAACATAAACGGTTTAGATCTAAAATCGTGGCTCTCGGGTCCTAGTGACAAGCATTAAGCATAGTAAAGTCATAGCAACATCAATCTCAGAACATAGTGGATACTATCGATCAAGCCCTAACAAAACTAACTCGACTACATGATGAATGTCATCCAACTCCTCACTGACCAGCGAGCCTACGAAGGAATTACTCATTCCCGGGGGGAGCATCATGGAATTGGTGATGAAGGAGGGTTGGCGATGACGAAGACCAAAGATTCCCCTCTCCGGAGCCCCAAACGGGCTCCAGATCTAGCCTCCCGATGAAGAACATGAGGTGGCGGCGGCTCCGTATCGTGAAACGTGATGAAACTTCCTCTCTGATTTCTCTCTCCAAAAATAGGTATTTATGGAGTTGGAATTAGGGTCAGGGGGGCACGAGGTGGGCACAAGCCAGCAAGGCATGCCTGGAGGGCGTGGTGCGCCCTGGTGTATCGTGCTCACCCAGGGCACCCCCTCTGGTGGTTCTTGGTCCCAATATTTTTTATTTATTCTGAAATAAAACTCCAAAAAGTTTCTTTCCAATCCGAGAACTTTTATTTCTGCACAAAAACAACACCATGGTAGTTCTGCTGAAAACATCATCAGTTCGGGTTAGTTTCATTTAGAACATGCAAATTAGAGTCCAAAACAAGAGCAAAAGTGTTAGAAAAAGTAGATACGACAGAGTCATATCACGAGACAGCCTTTGACCGCCGCCCGCCTCGCTTCCACTAGTCCATATTAATGGCATGCCTGAGCCACTGGCCATAATAGGCGGCCGCACCCCTGGTCCACAGTGGTCACCAACGTATGGACTCTCGAGTGTATGAGGATGCCGCGAAAGCGCACCATCGGAGGGAGTGGCGATGCCGGGGCTGGTGAAGCACCCGCACAACGCGTGAAGCTGGGCATTGTAACACCCCGGATGTAACTTCCAATTTGTACTCCAACTCTTGTCGTTTCCGGACTTAAGTTATTTTATTTTCTCGGGTTCAGGTTTTTGTCTCCGTGTGTTGTTATCGTTGTCATGCATCTCATATCATGTCATCATGTGCATTGCATTTGCATACGTGTTCATCTCTTACATTCGAGCATTTCCCCGTTGTCATTTCTACCTTTCTTTCGTGTGTGGGGATTAAACATTTCCGGATTGTACCGAGACTTGCCAAGCAGCCTTGGTTTACTAGTGGTAGACCGCCTGTCAAGTTTCGTACCGTTTGGACTTCGTTTGATACTCCAACGGTTAACCGAGGGACCGAAAAGGCCTCGTGTGTGTTGAATCCCAACACCCCTCCATGTTGGCCCAAAAACCCACCAAAACCCTCTCCATCATCTAGAGCGTTCGATCACGATCGCGTGGCCGAAAATCGCACCTCATTTGGACACTCCTAGCTCCCTCTACCTCTATAAATAGACCCCCTCCGAAATCCGGATCTCCTTCTCCCCCGAAACCCTAAACTCAGCTCCCCTCGCCGCCGGACATGTCCGAACCGGATCGGACACGTCCGCCCGATCCGCCGCCGCCAATCCCGCGCTGCCACCTGTCCCGGGCGGGCGCCCACATCACCGCCGCAGCACCGACCCGCCCGAGCCCGCGGGAGGCCCCCGCGGCCCGTTCCTCCGCCTCCCCGCGCCCGCGCCTTCGCCCGCACCGCGCCGCCTCCTCCCTCGAGTCCGGGCGCCGGCGCCGGCGCGAGCTGCCACCGGATCTCTGCCGCCCGCCGACCTCGCCGCACCTCTCCACCAGCGGCCACTCCGGTGACCGCGCCCGCCTCCGCCGTCACCAACTCCGGCGTCCACCCGGCCGGCCTCGTCCTCCTCCCCGCGACAAGCCCACTCCAGCGAGCAAGTCCACTCCGGTGAACAGTACTTCTGGCGAGCATCAGTTCCCGTGCACGATCCGGATCCAGATCTGAGAGTGCCTCGGTTGACTTTTCTGCCCGAAACCCTAGTTCATATTGCCATGTTCATCGTGCTATATATCCGCATCCATAGCTCCGTTTTGGGCATATAGCATATCAAAATGTTCGTCTCAGAGAGTACATCATTTCATTCCATTGCATCATTTTCATTTGAGTTCATCTTGATGCCCGAGATGCTGTTAAAAGAGTGCTACTTGAGATAATTGTTAGATCTGCTACTACATTTAGATATTTGTCATTTTTGCCATGATTAATGTGTGCATGATATGCCCATGAGCTCTACATATGTTTTGTTAAGGGTTTTGCCATCTTTCCAGAGGTGCAACCCATGTATTTTTGTGATGTGTGTGGTGACTAGCACAAGCTTGCAAAGTGAGGCACTTGGTAATGCTGATTTCAGGGACTTAGCATTTCCACTAAGTCCTTGAGCTGTTTATCTCATATGGCCATATGTTCATGTTGTTTCCTAGTGATCCGTGCCTCTTTTGAGGATGATCAGTAAGGATGTTTTGTTAATCTTGTAGTGCTCTATCCATCCATGTCTTTATTTTCAATTATGGAGCACCCTAGCTTGAGTCAATCGAGCTCTACTTTTGCTACTTCGTGAATCTGGGTAGATTATCTACTTGTTAGCGATTTTGCCGATGATGTTGTAGTTGATCCGTGCATGCTATGCTATTGCTCTTGCCATGTCTAGCTTGAAGTTTATGTATTCTTGATGGATGTATGCTTAGCTTGTCATGACTTGCTCTGTAGTGAGTGCATCGAGCTCGTAAACATGCCTACTTGATGTCTGTTTCAGCATGCTCCAGTTTTCACTAAGTCTGAGAACTAATTATGTTTTTGCCATGCTCACATGCTTGGAATTGTATTTTCTGATCCCTTTTGGCTCAAGGTCACTAAGGGACTTTTGTTAATATCTTTGAGTAGCTCCATTCCATGCTTTACTTTGCCATGTTCAGGTCCTGTAGCATATAGTTTTCATGCTCCGAAGAGTGCTATCTGATCTGAAATTGCAGACAAGTGTTAATTTCACAAAGTCTGAGATCTGTTTACCATATGCATTTTTGACATGCTTGTTTGAACCTGTTAATGGATGAATTGGCCGTAGCTCAGTGCTAGACTTTTGTTAAGCATCATGAATGCATCCCTGCCATGTATTTTTATGCCATGTTTGAATGCTGTAGCATGTTCATCTCATTGCATTTAGATGGCTACTTGCTGTAAATCGCAGAACATGACCATATTTGAATTGCTTGCCATTTCCAAACCGTAACTCCGATTCCGGCGTTCTTTATATCGTTTTCAAGCGATTTCATCTCATATTTCTGGTGGCACACTTGGATTTCCATGTTGAGGCCAGGTTCATGCATCCCTTGTCAAATCTTGCATATGCATCCCGCATCGCATCCCGCATAGCATACCATCTTTGCATCATAATGATTGAGCTTTGCACATGGTTGATTGTGTTCTGTGTGCTTATTTGTCTTATTTGGGTAGAGACGGGAGACGAGTTCGCTAACGAGGAGCCCGTTGAGTTTGCTTTCAAGGATCCAGTCAACTCTGACAACTTTGCAGGCAAGATGATCATACCCTCGAAATCACTACTATCTTTGCTTTGCTAGATGCTCGCTCTTTTGCTATGCCAATGCTACGATGCCTACCATTTTCTTTCAATCCTCCCAAATTGCCATGTCAAACCTCTAACCCACCATGTCCTAGCAAACCATTGATTGGCTATGTTATCGGTTTGCTCAGCCCCTCTTATAGCGTTGCTAGTTGCAGGTGAAGATTGGAGACCGTTCCTTGTTGGAACATTATATTACTTGTTGGGATATCATTATATTGCCATGTTATCTTAATGCATCTATATACTTGGTAAAGGGTGGAAGGCTCGGCCTCTCGCCTAGTGTTTTGTTCCACTCTTGCCGCCCTAGTTTTCCGTCATATCGGTGTTATGTTCCTGGATTTTGCGTTCCTTATGCGGTTGGTTTATAATGGGAACCCCTTGATAGTTTGCCTTGATTAAAGCTTTTCCAGCAAAGCCCAACCTTGGTTTTACCATTTGCCACCTAGCCTATTTTTCCCTTGGGTTTCCGGAGCCCGAGGGTCATCTCATTTTAAACCCCCCCCCCCCCCAGGCCAGTGCTCCTCTGAGTGTTGGTCCGAACCAGGCAGCCTGCGGGGCCACCTCGGGGAAACTCGAGGGTTGGTTTTACTCGTAGCTTGACCTATATGAGTGTGCCCTGAGAACGAGATATGTGCAGCTCCTATCGGGATTTGTCGGCACATTCGGGCAGTGTTGCTGGATTTGTTTTAACCTGTCAAAGTGTCTTGAAGAACCGAGATACCGAGTCTGATCGGAACATCTCGGGAGGAGGTCTATTCCTTCGTTGACCGTGAGAGCTCGTCATGGGCTAAGTTGGGACTCCCCTGCAGGGATTTGAACTTTCGGAAGCCCTGCCCGCGGTTATGGGCATATGGGAATTTGTTAATGTCCGGTTGTAGATAACTTGAACATTAACTTAATTAAAATGAATCAACTAAGTGTGTTACCGTGATGGCCTCTTCTCGGCAGAGTCCGGGAAGTGGACACGGTGTTGGAGTAATGCTTGCGCAGGTTGCTCTCTAGTTTCTCGCTCACGCTTTGCCTCCTCTTCTCGCTCTCTTTTGCGAACAGGATAGCCCCCACATATGCTAGTCGCTTGCTGCAGCTCCACATATATTTACCTTGCCATACCTATTAAGCTTAAATAGTCTTGATCGCGATGGTGCGAGATTGCTGAGTCCCTGTGGCTCACAGATTACTATTACACCAGATGCAGGGCCTGACGATTCCGCTCCAGGTGACGCGCTCGAGCTCAAGTGGGAGTTCGACGAGGACTCTCAACGATACTATGTTTCCTTTCCCGATGATCAGTAGTGGTGCCCAGTTGGGGGTGATCGGGACCGTGTCGCATGTTCGGTTATCTTTTATTTTGGCGCCGTAGTCGGGCCATGAGTGTTTGAATGATGTAATGTTATTTATGTACTTGATTGACGTGGCGAGTGTAAGCCAACTATGTTATGTCCCCTTTTATTAGCTATATATTACATGGGATGTTGTGAAGATTGCCTAACTTGCGAAATATGCCTTCAATGCGATTATGTCTCTAAGTCATGCCTCGACACGTGGGAGCTATACTCGCATCGAGGGTGTTACAAGTTGGTATCAGAGCCTTCCCCGACCTTAGGAGCCCCATTGCTTGATCGTTTTTAGCGGCCGAGTTGTGTCTAGAAAAATGTTTTGAGTCATTTAGGAATTATATATCAGAGAGTTTAGGAATTCTTTTTACTTCCCAGTCTCCTCATCGCTCTGGTAAGGCATCCTGACGTAGAGTTTTGACTCTTCTCTTCTCAAATTTCACAAAAAAAATTAGGATCACACGGGTATCTTGGAATTGTTCCGATGGTTTTATGATGAGAACATTGTCTTGGTGCCTCCTGTCATGGGTTTTGTGGAAGTGTCCCAGGGAGTTGAGCTCTGAGGTGTTGTCGTCATAATTTTATCGTTGTAGTTCTAGAATACCTGAGTTTAGTACACCGACATCGAAAATCTCTTTTATGCAGTTCGTTGGTGCGATAACCTCGACGCCACCCAGTACTGGGGCGGGAGTTTGGGAGTATCGCAATAACTTGTATAACGGATGCTTTTCGAAGGTTGAGGTAGATGGTTTCCGAAGTTTTCTCGGTTATGTGTTGAAGGATGGATACAGCTGGATGTAGGATTTGCTAGATTTGGGTGAGATATTATGCTTCCCCTGTATCCCCAACACCTGATTGCATAACTGGAAAGGTTCGGGAGTTTCATAGGGGGGAATTCTTGTAGCTCTAGTTTCTTCTTCCACGGATATTGGTTTGAGATTGGGATGCATTCGTTCTTTTGTTCGGATGTGAAGACTTTATGTTGCAATTTTCATTCCGTTGGATTCAGCTTCATTTTATCTGTCTATGTGCTAACGGTGGTCAACCTCTTCAGGATGGCTCCCGCTAAGAGCACCAATCAGAATCAGAATCAAGATCCGCCACCACCTCCACCTCCTCCGGAGGCATGGCAAGCTGTGATGGCCGCAACCAATGCAAACACACAGTTGATCATGCAAATTCTCCAAGAGCGAAATCGAGGCAACCAAGGGAACCAAGGCAACAATCAGAATCACTTTGCTACACTCAACCAGTTCCTTGCTAACGGGCCAAAGACTTTCAGCAATTGTGTTGAGGCAACCGATGCTGATGATTGGCTCGTGGATCTGTGCAAGCATTTCGAGTGCAGTAACATCAGGCCTGAGGACTTCATCAAGTTCGCTTCCTTCCAACTCAAAGATCAAGCTGCAGAATGGTTCCAGCAGTACAAGGATTCCAGAGGTGGACGTGTGATCACTTGGGATGAATTCCATCAAGATTTCAGAGCTCGCCATATCCCTCAGAGCGTGGTTGAAAGCAAGCGTGAGGAATTCCGCAACCTGAAGCAAGGCTCTTTGTCTGTCTATGACTACAACAAGTTGTTTCAGAAGCTCGCCCGCTTTGCCAAGCAGGACGTACCTGATGAGAAGAGCATGATATACCAGTTCAGGGGTGGTCTCAGAGAAGAAATTCAGCTAGCTCTTGTTCTCTTTGAGCCCTTGAGGTATGATGAGTTCTACAACATGGCATCGAAGCAAGAGGCTGCTCAATTGAGGTGTGATGCTTCCAAGAAGCGAGTCAGAGATGCTACTCCTTCTTCCTCTACTCAAGTGGCCAAGCAGCAGAAGTATTGGCTTCCTCCTCCTATGTTCCGTCAGCCGTATCAGCAGAAGAGCAAAGGTGGCAGTGGATCTTTCCACCCACCCAACCCTGGCTTTCAGAACAAGACTTCGTCTCAAGCTCCAAGATCGAGTGCTCCGTACCACCATCCGCTTTCAGAGGTCACGTGCAACAAGTGCCAACAGAAGGGTCACTATGCCAACAAGTGTCTCAATCAGAGGCGTCTTCCTCCTCCTCCTCCTCCTGTGAGATCGGCAAGTACAGCTGTGGTCAAGCATAACCCCAAGCACGCCAAGGTCAACTTGATGAATGCAGCTCAGGCAGAGGACTCGTCAGATGTCATCATGGGTAACCTTCGTGTTAACGATATTCCCGCAGGAGTTCTTTTTGACACTGGTGCATCGCATTGTTTCCTGTCAAAGCCATTTTTTACCAAGCATGAGTTTGTTTCTTCTCATTTTGGTAAACAAATGGATATCGTTTCTCCTGGCAAACGTTTGAGTGCAAGCCTGGAGGTGCCAGATGTTACTATCACCTTGGGCGACTACAAGTTTCTTTCTTCCCCAATGGTTCTTGGCAACTCGGATATTGATCTTATTCTCGTAATGGATTGGCTTTCTAAGCACAAGGCACATCTTGACTGTGCAGCCAGGCAAATTCAATTGACTCATTCGTCTGAGGATGTAATTGTCTTTGTCGATCGTGATGATACCATCCGTCTGTTTTCTCTCAATGAGAAGGGTGAACTGGATGCTATCTCGCAAATTCCAGTCGTTTGCGAATATCAAGACGTCTTTCCATAAGAGCTTCCAGGAATGCCTCCACACCGGCCAGTTGAATTCGTCATTGATCTTGAGCCTGGCACGGAACCAGTGTGCAAGCGTCCTTACAAGCTCGGACCTGAAGAGTTGAAGGAGCTGAAGAAGCAACTCGATATTCAAGAGAGAATGGGTCTCATCTGGCCTAGTTCTTCTCCGTGGGGTTGTGGTGTTCTTTTTGTGAAGAAGAAGGATGGAACGGACCGGCTTTGTGTTGATTACCGTCCATTGAACAAGAAGACCATCAAGAACAAATACCCACTTCCCAACATCAATGAGCTGTTCGAACAACTCAAAGGTGCCCAAGTATTCTCCAAGCTTGATCTCCGTATGGGTTATCATCAGATTCGAATCCGTGAGCAAGATATTCCCAAGACGGCTTTCAAGACAAGCTATGGGTCATACGAATACACTGTCATGTCTTTTGGCCTCGTCAACGCTCCTCCGACGTTCTCTCGCATGATGAACTTCATCTTCAACACCTACACCAATGACTTCATTTTGGTCTATCTCGACGACATTCTGGTTTTCTCGAAGAACAAGGAAGATCATGCCAAGCACTTGCGTTCGGTGCTCGATAAGCTGAGGGAACACCAGTTCTACGCCAAGTTCTCCTAGTGCGAATTTTGGCTCGATGAGGTTCTTTATCTTGGTCATATCATCTCTGCCAAGGGCATTGCGGTGAATCCTGAGAAGGTGTCTGCAATTGTGAATTGGGAACCTCCTCAGAACGTGAAGCAACTTCGTAGCTTCCTCGGTCTCGCGAGCTACTGTCGAAGATTCGTTGAAAACTTTTCCAAGATCGCGAAGCCTCTCTCAAATCTTCTCCAGAAGCACGTCAAGTACGTTTGGTCTCCAGAGTGTGACATTGCTTTCAACACTTTGAAAGAGAAATTGATCACTGCTCCGGTTCTCACTCCGCCTGATGAATCCAAGCCGTACGAGGTCTTTTGTGATGCCTCTCTCCAAGGTCTTGGCGTAGTGTTGATGCAAGAGAAGAAAGTTGTTGCTTATACCTCTCGCCAGTTGAAGCCCAATGAGAAGAACTACCCCACTCATGATCTCGAGTTGGCGGCAGTTGTGCATGCTCTTTTGACTTGGAGACATCTCTTATTGGGAAGAAAAGTGGACATTTTCACTGATCACAAGAGTCTCAAGTACATCTTCACTCAGCCTAATCTCAACCTCAGGCAAACTCGATGGGTCAAAATGATTCAAGAGTATAATCCGAGTATCGAGTATACTCCAGGCAAGGCCAATGTGATTGCTGACGCATTGAGCAGAAAGGCTTATTGCAACAGTCTGATTCTCAAGCCTTATCAACCCGAGCTTTGTGAAGCTTTCCGCAAACTTAATCTACAAGTTGTTCCTCAAGGTTTCCTCGCCAACCTTCAAGTCTCTCCTACCTTGGAAGACCAGATTCGCCAAGCTCAGCTTCTTGATGCTATGGTGAAAAAGGTGAAGATTGGGATTGCCAAGAGTCAACCCAAGTACAAGTGCTACCGCCTTGATGACAAGGACACTCTCTTCTTCGAGGATCGTATTGTTGTACCCAAAGGTGACCTTCGTAAAGTGATCATGAGCGAGGCTCACAATTCTCTCCTCTCCATCCACCCTGGGAGCACGAAGATGTATCAGGACCTCAAGCAGGCTTATTGGTGGACTCGAATGAAGCGCGAGATTGCTCAATTCGTGAATGAGTGTGATGTCTGCAGAAGAGTGAAGGCAGAACACCAAAGACCAGCTGGTCTCCTCCAACCTCTTGCCATTCCAGAATGGAAGTTTGACCACATTGAAATGGACTTCGTGACTGGGTTTCCAAAGTCCAAGCGTGGCAATGATGCTATATTCGTTGTCATCGACAAACTCACTAAAGTGGCTCATTTTCTACCTATCAAAGAGTCAATCACTACAGCTCAATTGGCGGAACTCTATACCTCTCGAATTGTCTCTTTGCACGGTATTCCACAAGTGATCTCTTCAGACCGTGGCAGCATCTTTACCTCCAAGTTTTGGGATTCTTTTCAGAAGGCCATGGGCACCAACATCTGCTTCAGCACAGCTTTCCATCCTCAAACTAGCGGTCAAGTCGAGCGTGTCAACCAGATTCTTGAAGATATGCTCAGGGCTTGTGTGATCTCCTTCGGCATGAAGTGGGAGGATTGTCTTCCATATGCTGAATTCTCCTACAACAACAGTTTTCAAGCAAGTTCGGGCAAGGCCCCATTTGAAATCATGTATGGCAGGAAGTGCCGTACCCCTCTCAACTAGTCTGAAACCGGTGAACGTCAGCTGCTGGGTAATGACTTAATCACAGAGGCAGAGGAAATGTGCAAAGTCATTCGAGATAACCTCAAAGCAGCCCAATCCCGCCAGAAGAGCTACTATGATAGTAAGCACTGTGATTTGGCTTTCGAGATCGGAGATCATGTTTACCTCCGCGTCTCTCCTATGAAAGGTACTCGTCGCTTCGGTATCAAAGGGAAGCTTGCCCCCAGATACGTGGGACCTTTCAAGATTGTCAGCAAGAGAGGCGATCTCGCCTATCAACTCGAGCTTCCTTCAAACTTTGCAAATGTTCATGATGTGTTCCATGTCTCTCAGCTCCGAAAGTGCTTCAAGACGCCTGACCGCACCGTCAACTTCAAGGACATTGAGCTCCAAGAAGATCTCTCCTATCGTGAGCACCCAGTTGCTATTCTTGAAGAGACTGAACACAAGACTCGCAACAAGTCAATCAAATTCCTCAAAGTCAAGTGCTCACGCCATTCCGACCGTGAAGCTACCTGGAAACGCGAGGATCACCTCCGTTCTGAGTACCCGGCGTTCTTTCAGTCCTAGATCTCGAGACGAGATCCTTTCGTAGTGGTGGAGTGTTGTAACACCCCGGATGTAACTTACCCAATTTGTACTCCAACTCTTGTCGTTTCCGGCCTTAAGTTATTTTATTTTCTCGGGTTTGGGTTTTTGTCTCCATGTGTTGTTATCGTTGTCATGCATCTCATATCATGTCCATGTGCATTGCATTTGCATACGTGTTCATCTCTTGCATTCGAGCATTTTCCCCATTGTCCGTTTTGCATTCCGGCGCTTCGTTCTCCTCCGGTGGTCATTTCTACCTTTCTTTCGTGTGTGGGGATTAAACATTTCCGGATTGGACCGAGACTTGCCAAGCGGCCTTGGTTTACTACCGGTAGACCGCCTGTCAAGTTTCGTACCGTTTGGACTTCGTTTGATACTCCAATGGTTAACCGAGGGACCGAAAAGGCCTCGTGTGTGTTGCATCCCAACACCCCTCCATGTTGGCCCAAAAACCCACCAAAACCCTCTCCATCATCTAGAGCGTTCGATCACGATCACGTGGCCGAAAACCGCACTTCATTTGGACACTCCTAGCTCCCTCTACCTCTATAAATAGACCCCCTCCGAAATCCGGATCTCCTTCTCCCCTAAAACCCTAACTTAGCTCCCCTCGCCGCCGGATGTGTCCGAACCGGACCGGACACGTCCGCCCAATCCGCCGCCGCCAATCCCGCGCTGCCACCTGTCCCGGGAGGGCGCCCACATCACCGCCGCCGCGCCGGCCCGCCCGAGCCCGCGGGAGGCCCCCGCGGCCCGTTCCTCCGCCTCCCCGCACCCGCGCCTTCGCCCGCACCGCGCCGCCTCCTCCCTCGAGTCCAGTCGCCGGCGCCGCCGCGAGCTGCCGCCGGATCTTCGCCGCCCGCCGACCTCGCCGCACCTCTCCACCCGCGGCCACTCCGGTGACCGCGCCCGCCTCCGCCGTCACCAACTCCGGCGTCCACCCAGCCGGCCTCGTCCTCCTCCCCGCGACAAGCCCACTCCGGTGAGCAAGTCCACTCCGGCGAACAGTACTTCCGGCGAGCATCGGTTCCTGTGCACGATCTGGATCCAGATCTGAGAGTGCCTCGGTTGACTTTTCTGCCCGAAACCCTAGTTCATATTGCCATGTTCATCGTGCGATATCTCCACATCCATAGCTCCGTTTTGGGCATATAGCGTATAAAAATGTTCGTCTCAGAGAGTACATCATTTCATTCCATTGCATCATTTTCATTTGAGTTCATCTTGATGCCCGAGATGCTGTTAGAAGAGTGCTACTTGAGATAATTGTCAGATCTGCTACTCCATTTAGATATTTGTCATTTTTGCCATGATTAATGTGTGCATGATATGCCCATGAGCTCTACATATGTTTTGTTAAGGGTTTTGCCATCTTTCCAGAGGTGCAACCCATGTATTTTTGTGATGTGTGTGGTGACTAGCACAAGCTTGCAAAGTGAGGCACTTGGTAATGCTGATTTCAGGGACTTAGCATTTCCACTAAGTCCTTGAGCTGTTTATCTCATATGGCCATATGTTCATATTGTTTCCTAGTGATCCGTGCCTCTTTCGAGGATGATAGTAAGGATGTTTTGTTAATCTTGTAGTGCTCTATCCATACATGTCTTTGTTTGCAATTATGGAGCACCCTAGCTTGAGTCAATCGAGCTCTACTTTTGCTACTTCGTGAATCCGGGCAGATTGTCTTCTTGTTAGCGATTTTGCCGATGATGTTGTAGTTGATCCGTGCATGCTATGCTATTGCTCTTGCCATGTCTAGCTTGCATTTTATGTATTCTTGATGGATGTATTCTTAGCTTGTCATGAATTGCTCTGTAGTGAGTGCATCGAGCTCGTAAACATGCCTACTTGATGTCTGTTTCAGCATGCTCTAGTTTTCACTAAGTCTGAGAACTGATTATGTTTTTGCCATGCTCACATGCTTGAAATTGTATTTTCTGATCCCTTTTGGCTCAAGGTCACTAAGGGACTTTTGTTAAGCTCTTTGAGTAGCTCCATGCCATGCTTTACTTTGACATGTTCAGGTCCTGTAGCATATAGTTTTCATGCTCCGAAGAGTGCTATCTGATCTGAAATTGCAGACAAGTGTTAATTTCACAAAGTCTGAGATCTGTTTACCATATGCATTTTTGCCATGCTTGTTTGAACCTGTTAATGGATGAATTGGCCGTAGCTCAATGCTAGACTTTTGTTAAGCATCATGAATGCATCCCTGCCATGTATTTTTATGCCATGTTTGAATGTTGTAGCATGTTCATATCATTACATTTAGATGGCTACTTGCTGTAAATCGCAAAACGTGACCATATTTGAATTGCTTGCCATTTCCAAACCGTACCTCCGATTCCGGCGTTCTTTATATCGTTTTCAAGCGATTTCATCTCGTATTTCCAGTGGCACACTTGGATTTCCAAGTTGAGGCCAGGTTCATGCATCCCTTGTCAAATCTTGCATATGCATCCCGCATCGCATCCCGCATAGCATACCATCTTTGCATCATATTGATTGAGCTTTGCACGTGGTTGATTGTGTTCCGTTTGCTTGTTTGTCTTGTTTGGGTAGAGCCGGGAGACGAGGTTGCTAACGAGGAGCCCGTTGAGTTTGCTTTCGAGGATCCAGTCAACTCTGACAACTTTGCAGGCAAGATGATCATACCCTCGAAATCACTACTATCTTTGCTTTGCTAGATGCTCGCTCTTTTGCTATGCCAATGCTACGATGCCTACCATTTGCTTTCAAGCCTCCCAAATTGCCATGTCAAACCTCTAACCCACCATGTCCTAGCAAACCGTTGATTGGCTATGTTACCGCTTTGCTCAGCCCCTCTTATAGCGTTGCTAGTTGCAGGTGAAGATTGGAGACCGTTCCTTGTTGGAACATTATATTACTTGTTGGGATATTATTATATTGCCATGTTATCTCAATGCATCTATATACTTGGTAAAGGGTGGAAGGCTCGGCCTCTCGCCTAGTGTTTTGTTCCACTCTTGCCGCCCTAGTTTTCCGTCATATTGGTGTTATGTTCCCGGATTTTGCGTTCCTTACGCGGTTGGGTTATAATGGGAACCCCTTGATAGTTCGCCTTGATTAAAGCTTTTCCTGCAATGCCCAACCTTGATTTTACCATTTGCCACCTAGCCTCTTTTTCCCTTGGGTTTCCGGAGCCCGAGGGTCATCTCATTTTAAACCCCCCCCCCCGGGCCAGTGCTCCTCTGAGTGTTGGTCCGAACCAGGCAGCCAGCGGGGCCACCTCGGGAAAACTCGAGGGTTGGTTTTACTCGTAGCTTGACCTATCTGAGTGTGCCCTGAGAACGAGATATGTGCAGCTCCTATCGGGATTTGTCGGCACATTCGGGCGGTGTTGCTGGATTTGTTTTAACCTGTCGAAGTGTCTTGAAGAACCGAGATACCGAGTCTGATCGGAACGTCTCGGGAGGAGGTCTATTCCTTCGTTGACCGTGAGAGCTTGTCATGGGCTAAGTTGGGACTCCCCTGCAGGGATTTGAACTTTCGAAAGCCGTGCCCGCGGTTATGGGCAGATGGGAATTTTTTAATGTCCGGTTGTAGATAACTTGAACCTTAACTTAATTAAAATGAATCAACTGAGTATGTTACCGTGATGGCCTCTTCTCGGCGGAGTCCGGGAAGTGGACACGGTGTTGGAGTAATGCTTGCGCAGGCTGCTCTCTAGTTTCTCGCTCGCGCTTTGCCTCCTCTTCTCGCTCTCTTTTGCGAACAGGATAGCCCCCACATATGCTAGTCGCTTGTTGCAGCTCCACATATATTTACCTTGCCATACCTATTAAGCTTAAATAGTCTTGATCGCGATGGTGCGAGATTGCTGAGTCCCTGTGGCTCACAGATTACTATTACACCAGATGCAGGGCCTGACAATTCCGCTCCAACTGACGCGCTCGAGCTCAAGTAGGAGTTCGACGAGGACTCTCAACGATACTATGTTTCCTTTCCTGATGATCAGTAGTGGTGCCCAGTTGGGGGTGATCGGGACCGTGTCGCATGTTGGGTTATCTTTTATTTTGGCGCCGTAGTCGGGCCATGAGTGTTTGAATGATGTAATGTTATTTATGTACTTGATTGACGTGGCGAGTGTAAGCCAACTATGTTATCTCCCCTTTTATTATCTATATATTGCATGGGATGTTGTGAAGATTGCCTAACTTGCGACATATGCCTTCAAAGCGATTATGTCTCTAAGTCGTGCCTCGACACGTGGGAGCTATAGTCGCATCGAGGGTGTTACAGGCATATAGGTTGACGTCGCTGCCGACGAGGTCTCGTGCGGGCAGCAGCATGACCTTGACTTCGCCGGCGCCGTCATGCCCCCAGCCAGAGCCGGAGGTCAACAGCAACTCCGGCAACGACCGCGACTCCAACGGAAAACCGGTTAGTCATCTATACCCATTTGTGCAGCAAACATATCATGTGTTTTCTTTGGTTACTCCCACACCCTCTCTAATTATTATTTTTGGAATACAAATCCTATGGTTATGTTCTCTCAGTCCATGAAATCAGAGTAATTAAGATCCGTTAGATGCATGTAGTGTATTGATTGTTTGAATGGTATCCGTATAGGGTTTGCGATTGATTGTTTGTTCTGTACAAATGATTTTTTTTGCTAATAATCCGTCTAGGGTTAGTGTGCGTTCTAATAATTCATGGCCAGATCTTGAGAATTGATTTTGAATGTCCTACATATATGTTTGTGCCTTTTTATTCTTCCGGATCTTGACAATTGATTTTGAATGTCCTGCATGTATGTTTCTGCCATTTTTTCAGATTGGTATGTATACAGATGAGGCTCCGGCCGGCGGCGCCGCCGGTTGTAGATCTTGCACCCGGCAGTGCGGCCAGAAGCGTCATCGGCTCCCCTTCATCTGAGGAACCCGTAGAATCTCCGGCGAACCACATCAGCGATCTGCCAGACGCCATCCTTGGGGGGATCATCTCCCTTCTATCCACCATGAATGGTTGCCGCACACAAGTCCTCGCATCTCGGTGGTGCACTCAGTGGTGCACTGTGCCTCTTAATCTCGACTGTCGTGAGCTAACTGTCAATGATGAGTCTGAACTCCCCGAAGCCATCAACTCCTCCCAACAGGGCTCCGTTCAACGCATTCACATCCCGACATGCTACCTGCTGGACATACCCTTCACGGTGGCGCCTGGATAACATCTCGTCAATTCAAAAAACTCGAGCAGCTTGAGTTCTACCATGACTATGTATGTAACATACCACGAACCGGTGTATATGTGCCCTCACCACCGATCTCCATCTCGTGGGTTTCCTCCTCTCTCTCCACATCGCCGCCTTCGCCCTATGCCATCTAGCACACAATATGGTAGAAATGCTTTGACTACCACTGCTAAATAAACTTGCGCTTGTGGTGGTTGATCTGTCGGAGGCCGCATTGCATAGCATCATCCACTCCAGATGCCCTGCCCTGGAGTGCTTGCTGCTTGTTTTTGGAATAGAAATTCATAGTCGTTGTCTCAAAATAAAGTCGCCTCACCTTTTAAGCATGGGAATTCTTTTTTTTTGGATATGATCTCATCATCAAAGATGCCCCTTCACTTCAAAGGTTGCTCCTTGATTCTACTATAGTACCTTCAAAAATAAATGTAGTCTCTACGCCTAAACTAGAGGCCTTGGGTGCAATTTGTGATCCTTTAGATGGTCCAAGATGGTGTTTGGCTCCACATCTATTGAGGTATTGTATATTACTCACGTACACTTTTTTAATTTGCATTTTTTGTTTGTGCTCATAAGTTAAGTATCATCTTGGAGTACACTTTTGATACTGATATTATGTTCTATGCTCAATGAAGAGCTTGTCCATCGTATCAGTGGTGGTGGATTCTGTCAAGACCTTACATATCAGTATGTGGTATTTTGATCTGAACACGATTATTGACTTGCTGCAATGCTTTCCATGTCTGGAGAATTTGTATATATAGGTGATGATTTCACGCACATTGAAAGCCCATATATAATGTACTATAATTAATCATTCAGCTATCGCTCTTTCAACATACTCTTTTTTAGACATTAACTATTTTCAATCTTCATCTCTATCTAGGCACTAACACAAGGAGAAAAAGGTATAACCAATCGATGGTTGCAGAAGCACCGGGATTTTCTCATATCTCATGACATTCGTTTGGCGACAGAAACGCTGGAAGGACATGCATCCAACCCTTCAAACACTAGCTTTGTCACATTCTTCATGTTGAATGTGAGGGCACTATTGTCCGTGAGGATTAGGTTTTGTAACAAAAAATTTCTCACGACTGCAAGTGTTGAACAACATAAAAAGAAGTTTTAGGTGGACAAAAGGGCTTCTGAATGTGCTCGGCTTCTATGTACAACAACTTGTCCTCATGTACCAGTAGAATTTCTAGCCCGGGATCTTGATTTTATGGATCAGAATGATCCATTTGATTGTGTCTTCCCAAAACTTTGGTATAGTTAGATGTTATTGCCCTTTTTAATCTAGATTTTGTCTAAACCTGATGAAAATTAATCCTCGTGCTTTTGGACCGTTTGTAAGCTGAAGCTAGATATTGTTGCCCTTTTCAACTCGGTTTTGACCCATATTTTCTTGCATACTGGGCCAAATACTTGCCATTTCTTTAATTAAGACATAAATATTATGAGCAATCACAACATAGGGAAAGAACGTCACTCTCGTCGGATCCTTGAGATCATTGTTCATTACAGAACCCGCAAGTTCTTAGCGCCCGCAGCACCCACAAACTTATTTTCAGCTAGCACACCAAATATGTTGTAATTCTTAATAAGAAAAGTTGCATGGTAGTGACATATTTGGATTCTAACATTTGGGACCCACGAGGAAAAATCCTATCCAAGGCGGTGTCGACTTGATAGTAAACATTGAGAAACCTGGTTTTAAAATTATTGTAAATCTAAAACTCGCCTGAAAATCATGAAACTTGGTATGGTATTATGATATGGCACCAACATGCTGTGGTAAAAAGTTAGTCCAATTTGGGACAAGTTTTGGTATAAACTTCTTACAAACTGGAGCTTGTCTCAAAAAGCATCATGGTTCTAAGAGGGAACTTGTCACCTATGTGTGCGAAACGACGTACGCTGTCTCTTCCTGCCTTGATTTATTTTACATAGGAAACATGCAACTATAGGAGCGTCATCCTAAAAATATGAAATTATTCAGTGTTCGTTTTGCCTTTTTATACATTGTTTGAGTTCTCTAGGCATTTTGGAACATACTTTGATGTGCGCAAAGTTCATATGTGTACTAGCCACCTATGTAATTGGATGTTCAACCTGTTTATGGAATCAAGTCCTTATAAATTATAAATACACATGTTGTTGATCTGTGTGCAATGACATCGCACACGGACCATACTAGGGAACCCGTCGCTGATGATTTCATCAATAACTGACTTTTGTATACCAGCAAGCGTTTGCCCACAACACACACGGCTTATTAGCAGCAATCATCTGTGTTATTGTCGGTCTTCGCACACATTTCTAATTACAGACCTGATTTCCATGTATCACACACGTCTTCTTAAGTTGAACCGTTCCTATTCTCTTGGCTGAACGCAAAAAGTTCATGGGAATGAACTGTATGCCCTCTATCGCACACACCTTGATCTAGCTGACCATTTCTGTTGTGTTGCCTAATCCAAAACAGTTCATCTGAGTGAACTGTATGTCGTATATCGCACACACACCTTGATCTGGCTGACCGTTTCTGTTGTCTTTGCTCATCACAAACAGTTCATCGAGGTGAACTGTATGCTGTATATCGCACACACTTTCATCTGGTTGCCCGTTTATATTGTTAAGCTCATCGCAAACAGTTCATTCGAGTGAATTGTATGCCACGCATCGCACACGCAACTATAATCTAAAACGTGTTTGTTGTCTACGCCATCACAAACATTTTGTATCTTTTTGGCGGTTTTACTACATCACCGTTCGCGATTAATGCTCCGCACACAGTTTCACCGAAGGGTCTCTGATTGTAGAGTCGCGCTAGCAGCATCCTGCAGTAGCGCATGTTGTGTTTCGAGGATGAGGGTGAAGGGGAAGCTCACACGTATGATTTTGAGAAGCCTGGTGTTCAGGTCCGCCTCCCGAAATAAGAGGCAGAGCACATTGCCAACTTTCTGAAGATGCATCAACAACTGCGAGATCAACAGATGTAGATGCAACTTCTAAATGATCTTGTCGAGCATGAAATCAGTGAACTTTGATTTTAATTTGACAATTATGCACTATGAAGAATATTTATGTTGAGCTATATTTGGAATATGTATTCTTAAGTATGAATAATTTGTATTTGTGTGCATTACTTATTGTTTGACCAAGATGATCAACATGCAAGTGTTTGCATGTATTTGATGTTTTGAAAGTAGGGATTGTGATTGCAAATTGAGTTATTTGAGGGTCGCCCACTCATTGTGGCGCGTTCGGGGATGTATAGGGGCCGGATTAGGCAATTACGGTTGTAGACGCTCTTAGAGCATCAACAGCCGGCGACCTCAAACTTGTCGCAAACGCTGGGCAGGCTGACAGGTCAGTGAACGGTCACAAAAAACTGACCTCTCTGGGTGCCTCAAACCGTCCTCAGACGCCCGGATTGTCCAGCGCCTCTCATATCCAGTCGAAAAAAATGGGGCGGCCCGAACCCGTCCGCCACGTCAGCCCGACCCACCCCGCCCCACATATATCCCCTTCGATGAACCCTTGACCTTAGTCCACTCCACTCTCCGTCCTCCTCTTTACAAGCCGCCCCCTCTTCCCAATCTGTCCTCTCCTCTCCCAATCCGATCCATGGCGGACGAACGCAGCGGCTCCGACTCCAATGGCGACGAGAGTGACATCAACGCGGTCGCTCTCCGCATTGCTTTGCGCCGTTCCCATTTAGATTAGGGCGTGACAGGAGCGGAGGTAGCTCACAGAGTGACGCGTCGTTCCCCTTCGCCTGCCATCGCAGTGCGGGCGACGTTGCCGGGCCGTCTTGTCTGGCGTGCAACACCGGTGGGACGTAATCCGCTCTGTCCCACTCCAGGTATCCGCCCTGCCTCCACCACGTCCATTCTACCTCCGGAGAGCGTCCACGAGCACCGTTGGGTGCTTGTGCCCTCGCCGACGCCAGGCAGGTCGAGGACGCCCGAGTCGGAGGCGCGGGTCGCACGTCGCAAGCGGCAACGCACGGGGGAGGCTATGGCGGCGAGCAACCCGCAGGCAAGGCGACAGGCACTCGCACGCGCCGGTTAATCTCGAGGACGTGGTCATTGCGTCCGTCCTCCCACGCTCCTTGACAATGGCGGAGACAGAAGCATATCGATTGTGGCGGAAGAACGCCAAGGCGCTCCGGCTCACTATCGAGCTGTCGGAGCGCGAGGCGTCGGCGAAGGCGGCGATGAAGGCCTCGGCTCACTATCGCCGGTGGAAGGCACCGACAAAGGCACGCCGAGGAGAAGGAATGATTGCTCTGAAGGCTTGTCGGGTGTCACATGGAGCTGGCGGACGACTCCGATGCCCTTCCCCGTTTAATTAAGTATTTTTTATCAATCGTATTTTATGGTACTTTTCAATTGAAACCACATCTTTTGGTTGTCCGATGATCGCTGATGCTACAATTATGCCCGATATAACTAGACTTGGTGCTAGTTCGTTGACGCCTGCGTTTATTTCCATACGTGCATGTATTGCATGGATATGAGGGGCTGGATTTGACATACACGAGTGTGGATGCAACAAAATAGAGAATGCTCGGTCAGTGCATGCAGACGTGCCGAACACATCCGCGGACATTGGAGGAGTGGATTTGATGGACAGGGATCAGGTGACATGCACCTTTGCATGTCACCGTGTGAGAGAGGGATTGACGCCCACATTCCAACGATGCTTTTATCAACGGAACGAAACCCGGCTGAAGCTCGGAATCAACAAGAAACATAATGCAGAGCAAAAGCAAAAAACAGAACGAGTCGTAATGGAAGAACACAGGGATTGAGAAAGAATTTACATCAAAGTGCGCTATGAATCAAATTCTCCTACCACACTTGTTTGCGACCAGCAAACACATAACCAAAAAATAGAAAGAAAAAGGAACACAAATCACATGATTGATCACAACGATGAATGCAAGAACAAAAAGAAAGCAGGGACGAGAGCTCCCAAGAACACCTCAAAACGCATTCTTATTGCTAATTACTACGCAGAGCTCTCGTCGTCTCACTGCCATGAACCGTGTGAAGTAGCTAGAACAGAGCAGAGCAGATCACCACCTCCTCTGCAAGAACGCTTGCCGGTCATTCTCGACGGCCCCCGTCGACGGGCGGTCGAGGCGGCCGACAACGGCCGTCTTGAAGTTGAACGCCTCCTCCACCCGGTTGCACGACCGCTGCATTCCGACCCCGCTCAGGCTGGCCCGGGACTCCACCACCACCACCTCGCTCAGCGGCACCCGCTTCCTGTTCGTGGGGGGCTCCGGCCGCTGCTTCGGCGCGCTGTGCGACCGCACTTTTGCCTCGAACGACTGCGTGCTGGACATGTAGCTGGGGCAGTTGAGCAGAGACGACGACGAGTAGCCGCCGCCGCACAGGCTCTTGGTCGGGGTGGCCGGCGCGTTCGCGTTCATGTACCGCGGCGTGCACTGCGCCGTCGCCGGCCGGGCCTTCTCCATCGCGCACCAGTCGTACTCCGGGAGGTGGCGCGGGGTCGGCACGGCGATGCGGGGCGGCGCGCCGCCTGGCATGTGGCACGGCAGCAGCAGCGGCGACGACATGGGGTTGGCGGCGGCGCACCACTCCTCGCACGGGTCGAGCAGCGGGGAGCTCGCCCGGCGCGACGACGACCGAGATTTGGGCCTGCCGGTGTCCATCTCCACGATCTTGGGGCTCCGGTCGTACCCGTAGGACGACGACTCGATACTCGCCGACAGTCTCCGGCTGTACGCCGCCACCCCGTGCTCGCTCCGCGTGTCGTCCGCGTACCGCTCCTGCTGCACCACAACCATTGCACATGACATGATTTCCGTTAGAATCGTCGCCATTGATTACAGATGGAGTACGTTGACAAACGGAATCAAAAAAACATACGGAGTAGTTTAATTGATGGCCTACCAAGGAGCGGCGCGGCCGGAAAGAAGAATGGTGGAGCTGCGGGAGAGCGGCGCTGGCGACGGCGCGGTGGGCGCGCATGCTGGCCTGCGCGCGCACCAGCGCCTGCATGCTCTGCAGCGTGGCGGCCGCCTGCTTTCGCACGAGGTAGCCGCGCACCAGCGCCTGCAGCTTCACGAGCGCCTTGAGCGCACGCAGCGCCTTCTTAGCCTGCAAACCAGCGCGAGATTTCGTCACGGCAAGAACACAGCGCAGCAGGAGATCGCTGTATTCTGATTGATGCTTACCAAGAAGCCTCGGAATGCCGTCTGGATCCGGACCGCCGCGGCCGCCGGTCCGCGGTGCTCGCCGGCGTGGGCGGCGCGGCCCTTGTTGGTGAGCCGCACGACAGCGACGGCGGCATGGGCCGCAGCCACGGCTGCGTCGGCCGCCGCTTGGGTGGCGGCCGCCACGGCGATGGCGTGCTTGCTCTGCTCCCGCTCCGTCTCGTCGTACACCGACCTGAGCCAGGCCGCCTCAGCCGCCCTCGCGATCGCAACGTTGCCCCCGCGCGCCGACGTAGCCGCAGCGGTGGCAGCGGCCTCCGCCGAGTCCCGCGACGACTTGCCGAAACTCCACCGCTTGGCATTGGTTGGCGGAGGTATCGGCTTCTGGTCCTTGCTCTGCTCCTTCTTACCGCCGCCTCCTAGGAAGCCCCGGATCCAGCGCGCCGCCTTGCCCATCGCCGGACCTGAGGACTCCGGCCGGCGAGAGGCGGCGGTGGGCAGGGCCTGCTAGTGAACAAAGAGAGCAGTGGGAAGCGTGAGTGAGCTAGTAGAAAAAGAAGGGGAGGTTTGAATAAGAGAGGGAAACGGAAGGGGGCGCGTGGATGGCGTCGGGCCGGAGATAAAAAGGGGGCTACCTACGCGATGAGGGCAGCCATTAGCGCAGGGCCCTCTCTCGTTAATTAATTAATTCATTAAAGGATTTATTAAAGAAATGAATTAGCGACGTCCAAGGAAGCGACATTTGCCATGCAAGAGATTTTGGGCGACCCAAGGTTCAAAAAGGGACAGCGTACGCCCAAAAAGACTCGAACAAGAAAGGGGAATTTAAAGGTGGCCAGCTCGAGAAGGATGGATGGGAACTCATTTTTGGCACCCAAAAGCCTTACTTGCAAATATGTTTTGTACGTGAGGAGGAAAGAAGGAAAACAATGGAACATCTTTCATTTTATTATCCCTGGCCGGGCCCTCCACTGCCCATCTGCCGCTGCCCCCCAGCCCCAGCGGCCAAGTTGCCAAGAAAAGCCCACACCCAAACCCAACAGCGGCACGAGGGAGGGAGATGCGGCCACGGAACAAGACAATGCACGCATGCATGACTCCAAACTCCACACAGTAGGTCCAGTGCATGCCCAGATCGACCAAGCAACCCTACAAATTTCAATAACGCGCGCGCATGACAGAGATCGGGACGGGCGGCCGGAGATGCGATTAGACCGTCTCCAGTGCTCCCTTTTTTCTCGCTGGTGAACAGAAGCTCGACTCCCAGTCACTGTTCCCTCCTTCGCAGGCGCGGGCATGCACACATGACTGCGCGCATATACCACGTACGAACCACTGCTAGGCTGGGCATGGCAAAAGGCTACAGCCATATGGATCGCACGTACCAGCACGAGCGTACCGCCCACGACCGCCAAGAGGCAACGGACCAAGATATCCTTGGGTGTTGAGATCTGACGATGAGTGATCGTGGGGACGTCACCGAGCCAGGACAAGATCACAAGACCCAGCTCCCTATCTCCTACGGATTCTCTCCTTCCTTGTAGCTATAGCTAGCCTGGCAAAGCTAGCTCCGGCTGCAAAAGGTGACGCCAAAAGTTGCTTAAATAGGCCTGGAAGACCAGTGGGGAAAGGAGGAGGAGGAGGAGGGGAAAAAGCCAATCCATCCATGCAAGATGCAAGTGCAAGGCTTCCCTTTGGTACTCCATAATCTAAACGTACAGTGAAAGAAAGAAATATGAGGTTTGTTGGTTCCGTTGGCCCATATGGTTGCCATCATGCATGCTTCGCGCTTGCGCTTGCGCTTGCGCTTGCAGGTCTGGCTGTGGTTGCGCACGATGATGGTGCCGCCTGCATGTGGGTCTACGTGTGTTAACATGCAGGTAACAGGGTACACGTGCATCTCTGTATCTTTTAACATGCACCACGCTGCGCTACATGGACGGATGGTACGACCGTACCGCCGTGTGTGTGTCGCCGTAAGCAAGCATGATGATGCCTTTTGCCATCAAGAGGAGAGGAGAGGAGAGGAGAGCATGCGAACGCAATCAAAGCGTGGCGCGGGCCGTGCGTCTGTGGGTCGCTTTGTTTTGCTCCCCTTGGAAGGTACTCCTAGTCCTGCTCGGTCCAGTAGACTAGGTTTTGAATTCGAACCTTGCTTTGTTTTGCGAGGGAAATTTGAGCAGCTGGTGTGGTACGTGGCTGATATTAGTGTACCGGCACTAGTGACGGCAGGCGTGCGGTACAGTACATTGATTGTGGATGCCGTATTCATCCCAAGCATGTATTGCGTGCAGACGAGAAATGATCCATTCTTGTTCTTTTCAAGGGAAAAAACATGATCCGTTCTTCCACCAGATGTAAATATTACTACATACTGTGTGTAATTAACGGAGTAAGTACGTACCAGCATATACTCCCTCCGTTCCAAATTACTTGTCGTGGTTTTAGCAAGTACGTAGTTTTCAATCCACCGTCTGGCCCGGGCGACTGGACTTGCTGCAGAAGCTACGCATGGCATCAATCACCATGATCCGCTAGTGGGCAATGGCCATCGATTAGCACTTGAAATGTTACTGCTGCGGTTTCGTAGACCGCAGGGGCCAGGGGTAAAGAGGAAGCAAGCAAGCCAAGCCAAGCCAAGCCAGCACTTGATGATGCGAATTTGAACCCACAGAATCAATTCCTACACCTGGCCGGCGGGCCACCGGATGAGACGCAGTCAAGAACGTGTAGGCTGAACCCTACGGGCGAGACAGGAAAGCAAGCCCACAAAGGCGAATCATCACGGTAAACAAATACTCCCCTGTAGATTTGCACCATCGCGCTCCTCCCTTTCCACCTCCAGCGCTTCTCTCTCTCTCTCTCTCTGTCTGTCTGCACGTGCCGAGCAATTGCCCACCATGCCCCCCGGGCCTGGGTGACCAACCCGATCAACGGAAAACGCAGCGGCTGCGGCGGTCAAACCAGAGGGGCGTTTTGGACAATGCCGCCTGCCATGATGGCCAACTAGCCAATGACGACGTGCGACGGCGATCTCGGCCGATCTTCGCTTTACGGCCAGGGCCAGTCGCTCGTTCGAACGGGAAATACGTAACCCGGGATTCCCGGCGGAATAGGAGTAGCCCAACAGGAGCGGGCCACCTGCTCTGCGTTACTCTACTGCTACTCTGCTTCTCGTGGTAGACTAGTGATAGGTACGTTCCGTTGTGACCCCGTAAATTGTCTGTCACCTGGGCCAGCCTTTACGAATCTACTGTATGGTGTCTGTGCACACTATGATGGAGGAACCTGGGTAGGTCTCCATGCACGCGGGTTCGTATGAGGGAGTAAGCCCGACTCAGGCCCGGCCGGTAACGTTCATGGTCTGCACACCTTCAAGTACGTAATAATCAAATTAAGGACCAGTGTTTCTAGTGTTTCCTCTCGGCGGCGGCGTTGAGAATTCATCCCTCCCTACCATCTTTTTGCGCTAAACCTACTTGGATTGATTGAGGGATGACCCTTGCAACGTTGCGAGGTCTTGGTGGGTTCCGGTAGGGGACTACGGGTCTAGGGTTGTGACATGGGTCAGTAGGTTACCATTTCGGGCCCAGAAACATTATGGAGTCGATGGATTCAAACTCGGGTGGCGACGTGAGTGAAGTTGAGGTCATGATGAAAACATTAGGTCTGACAGAGGAGGAGCTAGACGACATCGTAGTTTTACAGGAGGAAGCTTCTACTAGAGGAGGCGACATGCTAGATGGCTATAGCTAGGATTCGCATGGACAAGACTTACAACCAGTTTTTGTTTTTCAAGAACATGCATGTGGCCTAGGACCTTGCCGAGGTGCATATCAAAGCCTTTGGAAGACAACCTGTGCACCATGCAATTCTCCTGCCCGAGAGACTTGGAAAGGGTCATAGAGGACAGACCGTGGACTTTCAGAGATAACACGGTCCACCTTGCGCCCTACGATTGCTTCGCTAAACCTTCCACAATCAAATTTGACACTCTAGAGATATGGGTTCAGAACCATAACCTTCTTGATGGTTACTTTCTGTTGCTCAAATATCTGAAACGAAAACTGGGAGAGTTTGTTTGTGTTGAGTGCAGGATTTCAAAGGAAACTTCTTCCGAGTACGGGTTACGATTAATGTCTATAAACCATTGAAAACGCTTTCTCTTCAAAGAGATGGGCAGAGGCTAATTTTCTTTGTTACATACGAGAGATTGCCAGATTCATGTGTTGTTTGTGGTCATCTAGGGTACCAGAACAGGGAGCATGGCGACGGCGTGCATGCACTGGTGGCACTAGTTTCCAAGGATCTCTGTGCATCATGGTTTAGGGGAGCATGTTTGGGCCCCTGGTGAAAGCAGGAACAGAGGTTGATCAGGCCAAGGACGTGGTCGTGCCTAAGCTAGTAGAGGGCCAAGTCGTGGTTTAGCTAGACGTGACAGAGTGGTTGATCCACATGATCATCTAGATGACGACCGTGACGTCGTGATGTTTGTCGTTGACCCTAGCAGGAAGCGGGCCTCTAATCACATAATTCACACAACATCAGGTGAAATTGCAGATGCACTCACACTAGCTGGGAATAAGAAGAGCTCTGGGGTGCCTGCACTAATGCCACCACCCCCGTGATGGTGTCCTACATAGGAAGGTGCTAACTACGTCACCCCAAAGTATGGGCTGGGCCGAGCACCCCCAGACTGCCAACCAGTTGATGAGGACATCACTACTACAGTTACACCAACAACCCCTGCTGCTACATATACTGGACCAATTACTAGAGCTCGCACATGCCAATTAATTTACCAGGTACTTACATTTCTTGGTAACAATTCTAATGTTCATGAGAATATGATACTGCCTAAATTGGATACATTTGTTTTGCTTACAAATGAAAGGCCTATTATGGACAAGAACAATGAACATTGGAGCATGATCAAGCATGAAGAGGACAACGCGCGCAAAGGGAAAAGAATGGAGTTTCTGGTGGAGTTTTCAACACTTTGGAGCCACCATGATGACATACAAGGACATGGAGGAAATATCCAAGATTGCCTTCCATAAATTTTGTCCATAGCTTAATATAGGCGTTGCGCCACCTTATTTTTGGGCCAGGCCCATGTAATTTTGAAATACACTTAATAGGTTGTTTTTATGCTCTGTATTAATAGGGAAAATGTCTTAGGACAGAATTTAGTCCCACCTTGTCAAGAGTGGACGAAATTCCCCTCTATCTCCCTATAAATACATCCCTTAGGGCTTTGTTTTAGACTTGGATTTTGTTTAGATTAAAGTTTGCCATAGCTGCAACTCGCGTTCTTCGTTTGTGTTTAATGACCAAACCAAGACGTCACAGAATCCCACTTGATTAATAAAGATTTCCTCTTATATTCGCAATATTCAGATTGCACTCTTGGTTTCTTGGTTTCTCTTTGTTTTCGTGCAGGAACTAGACCCGCGTGGTGAGGTTGATCGTGCTCCGACGTGGTCAATAACCTCTCGGAGTTGGTTTAGCGTTTGCTAAGGCACAACGTCTTCGCACATTCGTAGTCGCATCATCAAAGTCGACTTCCACCGAAAATGATAGCTACCTCTCATCAAAACATCGGGACATCTTTGCCTCTATCAAGTGGTATCAGATTCCCCGGTTGCTCGGTAAAATTTTACCAGTTTTTTATGTATAGATCGCATATGTTTTCATACCTATAGTCCACCAAAAAGCCACAATTTTTTAGGGTTAATTCATCATATCCGAACCAATATGAGCTTTTGCATAATCTTTTCAGTGTTTTGCTTTCTTGAATTTGCAGTTGCATCGTCGTGTCGAGTTGCTCGTCTTAGCGTCTAGTCCTTTAGACACTACTAGGGAAAACCTTATACAAAAAATCTTAGGAGCAGCGCAATACAATAAGAGGTGCTACTGCTAATTAGTAGTAGCGCAGGATAAAAACAAGCGCTGCTGCTACTTACTTAGCAGTAGTGCGGCTCGGTGGAACCACACTGCTACTAAAATCGACCGGCAGTTTCCGCCAACATAGGTTTAGCAGTAGCGCGCTCTTGCTAACCGCGCTACTGATAAAGTAATAGTAGTAGCGCACTTTTTTTGGATGATGCTACTGCTAATTTTGAAACTGGCCATGTGGCGGGCCCCGCTTAGTAGTGTGATAGCCTGGCTTATTAGGGATGATAGACTACTCATATTAATAAGGAATTCCTTCTTTTTCGGAAGCCAATTCGGACAGAACTCCAAAGTTAAGCGTGCTCAGCTTGGAGTAATTTCAGGATGGGTGACCGACTGGAAAGTTCCTCCCGGGTGCGCACGAGTGAGGACAAAGTGCGCAGAAAAGACTAGTATTGATCTGTTGGGCCAGTCTAGATCCCACCAGGAGTAACTGTTGGGGAACGTTGCAGAAAACAAAAATTTTCCTACTCGTTTCACCAAGATCATCTAGGAGTTCATCTAGCAACGAGTCATTGGATGCATCTACATACCTTGTAGATCGCGAGCGGAAGCGTTCAAAGAACGGTGATGATGTAGTCGTACTCGACGTGATCCAAATCACCGATGACCAGCGCCGAACGGACGGCACCTCCGCGTTCAACACATGTACGGAACAGCCACGTCTCCTCCTTCTTGATCCAGCAAGGGGGAAGGAGAGGTTGAGGGAGATGGCACCATCAGCAGCACGACGGCGTGGTGTTGATGGAGCTGCAGTACTCCGGCAGAGCTTCGCTAAGCACTATGGAGGTGGAGGAGGTGTTGGGGAGGGAGAAGGAGGCAACCAAAGGCCAGGGCGTTCAGGTATGAAGTCCCTCCTCTCCCCCACTATATATAGGGGTGCCAAGGGGGGGTGGCCGGCCCTAGGAGATCCAATCTCCTAGGGGGTGCGGCGGCCAAGGGGGGTTTCCCTCCCCCCAAGGCACCTAGGAGGTGCCTTACCCTCCTAGGACTCTTCCCCCTCTTAACCCTAGGCGCATGGGCCTATGTGGGGCTGGTGCCCTTGGCCCATTAGGCCAAGGCGCACCCCCTTACAGCCCATGTGGCCCCCCGGGACAGGTGGACCCACCCGGTGGACCCCCGGGACCCTTCCGGTGGTCCCGGTACAATACCGATAACCCCGAAACTTGTCCCGATGCCCGAAACAGGACTTCCCATATATAAATCTTTACCTCCGGACCATTCCGGAACTCCTCGTGACGTCCGGGATCTCATCCGGGACTCCGAACAACATTCGGGTTACTGCATATACATATCCCTACAACCCTAGCGTAACCGAACCTTAAGTGTGTAGACCCTACGGGTTCGGGAGACAAGCAGACATGACCGAGACGACTCTCCGGTCAATAACCAACAGCGGGATCTGGATACCCATGTTGGCTCCCACATGCTCCACGATGATCTCATCGGATGAACCACGATGTCGAGGATTCAATCAACCCCGTACGCTATTCCCTTTGTCTATCGATATGTTACTTGCCCGAGATTCGATCGTCGGTATCCCAATACCTCGTTCAATCTCGTTACCGGCAAGTCACTTTACTCGTACCGTAATGCATGATCCCGTGACCAGACACTTGGTCACTCTGAGCTCATTATGATGATGCATTACCGAGTGGGCCCAGTGATACCTCTCCGTCATACGGAGTGACAAATCCCAGTCTTGATCCATGTCACCCAACAGACACTTTCGGAGATACCCGTAGTCTACCTTTATAGTCACCCAGTTACGTTGTGACGTTTGGCATACCCAAAGCACTCCTACGGTATCCGGGAGTTACACGATCTCATGGTCTAAGGAAAAGATACTTTGACATTGCAAAACTCTAGCAAACGAACTATACGATCTTGTGCTATGTTTAGGATTGGGTCTTGTCCATCACATCATTCTCCTAATGATGTGATCTCGTTATCAATGACATCCAGTGTCCATAGTCAGGAAACCATGACTATCTGTTGATCAACGAGCTAGTCAACTAGAGGCTCACTAGGGACATGTTGGTGTCTGTTATTCACACATGTATTACGATTTCCGGATAACACAATTATAGCATGAATAAAGACAATTATCATGAACAAGGAAATATAATAATAATGCTTTTATTATTGCCTCTAGGGCATATTTCCAACAGTCTCCCACTTGCACTAGAGTCAATAATCTAGTTACATTGTGATGAATCGAACACCCATGGAATTCTGGTGTTGATCATGTTTTGCTCTAGGGAGAGGTTTAGTCAACGGATCTGCTACATTCAGGTCCGTATGTACTTTACAAATCTCTATGTCTCCATCTTGAACATTTTCACGAATGGAGTTGAAGCGACGCTTGATGTGCCTTGTCTTCTTGTGAAACCTGGGCTCCTTGGCAAGTGCAATAGCTCCAGTGTTGTCACAGAAGAGCTTGATCGGCCCCGACGCATTGGGTATGACTCCTAGGTCGGTGATGAACTCCTTCACCCATATTGCTTCATGTGCTGCCTCCGAGGCTGCCATGTACTCCGCTTCACATGTAGATCCCGCCACGACGCTTTGCTTGCAACTGCACCAGCTTACTGCCCCACCATTCAAAATATACACGTATCCGGTTTGTGACTTAGAGTCATCCAGATCTGTGTCGAAGCTAGCGTCGACGTAACCCTTTACGACGAGCTCTTCGTCACCTCCATAAACGAGAAACATTTCCTTAGTCCTTTTCAGGTACTTCAGGATATTCTTGACCGCTGTCCAGTGTTCCTTGCCGGGATTACTTTGGTACCTTCCTACCAAACTTACGGCAAGGTTAACATCAGGTCTGGTACACAGCATGGCATACATAATAGAACCTATGGCTGAGGCATAGGGGATGACGCTCATCTCTTCTATATCTTCTGCCGTGGTCGGACATTGAGCTGAGCTCAATTTCACACCTTGTAACACAGGCAAGAACCCTTTCTTGGATTGATCCATATTGAACTTCTTCAATATCTTATCAAGGTATGTGCTTTGTGAAAGACCTATGAGGCGTCTCGATCTATCTCTATAGATTTTGATGCCTAATATATAAGCAGCTTCTCCAAGGTCCTTCATTGAAAAACTTTTATTCAAGTAGGCCTTGATGCTGTCCAAGAGTTCTATATCATTTCCCATCAAAAGTATGTCATCTACATATAATATGAGAAATGCTACAGAGCTCCCACTCACTTTCTTGTAAACGCAGGCTTCTCCATAAGTCTGTGTAAACCCAAACGCTTTGATCATCTCATCAAAGCGAATGTTCCAACTCCGAGATGCTTGCACCAGCCCATAAATCGAGCGTTGGAGCTTGCACACTTTGTCAGCATTTTTAGGATCGACAAAACCTTCCGGCTGCATCATATACAATTCTTCCTTAAGGAAACCATTAAGGAATGCCGTTTTGACGTCCATTTGCCATATTTCGTAATCATAGAATGCGGCAATTGCTAACATGATTCGGACGGACTTCAGCTTCGCTACCGGTGAGAAAGTCTCATCGTAGTCAACCCCTTGAACTTGTCGATAACCCTTAGCGACAAGCCGAGCTTTATAGATGGTCACATTACCATCCGCGTCTGTCTTCTTCTTAAAGATCCATTTATTTTCTATGGCTCGCCGCTCAACGGGCAAGTCAGTCAAAGTCCATACTTTGTTTTCATACATGGATCCTATCTCGGATTTCATGGCTTCTAGCCATTTGTCGGAATCCGGTCCCGCCATCGCTTCTTCATAGTTCGAAGGTTCACCGTTGTCTAACAACATGATTTCCAAGACAGGGTTGCCGTACCACTCTGGTGCGGAACGTGTCCTTGTGGACCTTCGAATTTCAGTAGGAGCTTGATCAGAAGTATCTTGATCATTATCATTAACTTCCTCTCTAGTCGGTGCTGGCACCTCAGGAACATTTTCTTGAGTTGCGCCATTTTCCGGTTCAAGAGGCAATACTTCATCAAGCTCTACTTTCCTCCCACTTACTTCTTTCGAGAGAAACTCTTTCTCCAGAAAGGACCCATTCTTGGCAACAAAGATCTTGCCTTCGGATCTGAGGTAGAAGGTGTACCCAATAGTTTCTTTTGGGTATCCTATGAAGACGCATTTTTCCGATTTGGGTTCGAGCTTTTCAGGTTGAAGTTTCTTGACATAAGCATCGCATCCCCAAACTTTTAGAAACGACAGCTTAGGTTTCTTCCCAAACCATAATTCATACGGTGTCGTCTCAACGGATTTCGACGGAGCCCTATTTAAAGTGAATGCGGCAGTCTCTAAAGCATAGCCCCAAAAAGAAAGCGGTAAATCGGTAAGAGACATCATAGATCGCACCATATCTAACAGAGTGCGATTACGACGTTCGGACACACCATTACGCTGAGGTGTTCCAGGCGGCGTGAGTTGTGAAACTATTCCACATTTTCTTAAGTGTGCCCCAAACTCGTGACTCAAGTATTCTCCTCCACGATCTGATCGCAGAAACTTGATTTTCCTGTCACGTTGATTTTCAACCTCACTCTGAAATTCCTTGAACTTTTCAAAGGTTTCAGACTTGTGTTTCATTAAGTAGATATACCCATACCTACTTAAATCATCAGTGAGGGTGAGAACATAACGATAGCCACCGCGAGCCTCAACACTCATTGGACCGCACACATCAGTATGTATGATTTCCAATAAGTCGGTTGCTCGCTCCATTGTTCCTGAGAACGGAGTCTTGGTCATTTTACCCATAAGGCATGGTTCGCACGTGTCAAATGATTCATAATCAAGAGACTCTAAAAGTCCATCAGCATGGAGCTTCTTCATGCGTTTGACACCTATGTGACCAAGGCGGCAGTGCCACAAGTATGTGGGACTATCATTATCAACCTTACTTCTTTTGGTACTCACATTATGAATATGTGTAGCATCACGTTCGAGATTCATAAAGAATAAACCATTCACCATAGGAGCATGACCATAAAACATATCTCTCATAAAAATGGAACAACCATTATTCTCAGATTTAAAAGAGTAGCCATCTCGAATTAAACGAGATCCCGATACAATGTTCATGCTCAAAGCTGGCACTAAATAACAATTATTAAGGTTTAAAACTAATCCCGAAGGGAGATGCAGAGGTAGCGTGCCGACGGCGATCACATTGACCTTGGAACCATTCCCGACGCGCATCGTCACCTCGTCCTTTGCCAGTTTCCGCTTATTCCGCAGCCCCTGCTTTGAGTTACAAATGTGAGCAACTGCACCGGTATCAAATACCCAGGAGCTACTACGGGCACTAGTAAGGTACACATCAATTACATGTATATCACATATACCTTTTGTTTTGCCGGCCTTCTTATCCGCTAAGTACTTAGGGCAGTTCCGCTTCCAGTGACCGCTTCCCTTGCAATAAAAGCACTCAGTCTCGGGCTTGGGTCCATTCTTTGGCTTCTTCCCGGCAGCTTGCTTGCCGGGCGCGGCAACCTCCTTGCCGTCCTTCTTGAAGTTCTTTTTACCCTTGCCTTTCTTGAACTTAGTGGTTTTATTGACCATCAACACTTGATGTTCCTTCCTGACTTCTACCTCCGCTGATTTCAGCATAGCAAATACTTCAGGAATGGTCTTTTCCATCCCCTGCATATTGAAGTTCATCACAAAGCTCTTGTAGCTTGGTGGAAGCGACTGGAGGATTCTGTCAATGACCGCATCATCCGGGAGATTAACTCCCAGCTGAGTCAAGCGGTTATGCAACCCAGACATAGTGAGTATGTGCTCACTGACAGAACTGTTTTCCTCCATCTTACAGCTGAAGAATTTGTCGGAGACTTCATATCTCTCGACCCGGGCATGAGCTTGGAAAACCATTTTCAGCTCTTCGAACATCTCATATGCTCCATGTCTCTCAAAACGCTTTTGGAGCCCCGGCTCTAGGCTGTAAAGCATGCCGCACTGAACGAGGGAGTAGTCATCGAACGTGCCTGCCAAGCGTTCATAACGTCTTGTTCCGCAGGGAGAACGGGTGCGTCACCAAGCGGTGCTTGTAGGACATAATCTTTCTTGGCAGCTATGAGGATGATCCTCAGGTTCCGGACCCAGTCCGTATAGTTGCTGCCATCGTCTTTCAGCTTAGTTTTCTCTAGGAACGCGTTGAAGTTGAGGACTACGTTGGCCATTTGATCTACAAGACATATTGCAAAATATTTAGACTAAGTTCATGATAATTAAGTTCAACTAATCAAATTATTAGTGAACTCCCACTTAGATTAGACATCCCTCTAGTCATCTAAGTATTACATGATCCGAGTTAAACTAGACCGTGTCCGATCATCACGTGAGACGGACTAGTCAACATCGGTGAACATCTTCATGTTGATCGTATCTTCTATACGACTCATGCTCGACCTTTCGGTCTTCTGTGTTCCGAGGCCATGTCTGTACATGCTAGGCTCGTCAAGTCAACCTAAGTGTTTGCATGTGTAAATCTGTCTTACACCCGTTGTATGTGAACGTCTGAATAAAACACCCGATCATCACGTGGTGTTTTGAAACAGCGAACTGTCGCAACGGTGCACAGTTAGGGGGAACACTTCTTGAATTTATTGTGAGGGATCATCTTATTTACTACCGTCGTTCTAAGTAAACAAGATGCAAAACATGATAAACATCACATGCAATCAAATAATAAACGTGACATGATATGGCCAATATCACACAGCTCCTTTGATCTCCATCTTGGGGCTCCATGATCATCTTGTCACCGGCTTGACACCATGATCTCCATCATCATGATCTCCATCATCGTGTCTCCATGAAGTTGCTCGCCAACTATTACTTCTACTACTATGGCTAACGCGTTTAGCAATAAAGTAAAGTAATTTACATGGCGTTTCTTGATGACACGCAGGTCATATAAAAGAATAAAGACAACTCCTATGGCTCCTGCCGGTTGTCATACTCATCGACATGCAAGTCGTGAATCCTATTACAATAGCATGAACATCTCATACATCACATATAGATCATTCATCATTCATCACAACTTTGGCCATATCATATCACAAACCACTTGCTGCAAAAACAAGTTAGACGTCCTCTAATTGTTGTTGCAAGTTTTACGTGGCTGAATTAGGGTTCTAGCAAGAACGTTTTCTTACCTACGTTAAAGCCACAACGTGATTTGTCAACTTCTATTTACCCTTCATAAGGACCCTGTTCATCGATTCCGCTCCAACTAAAGTAGGAGAGACAGACACCCGCCAGCCACCTTATGCAACTAGTGCATGTTAGTCGGTGGAACCGGTCTCACGTAAGCGTACGTGTAAGGTTGGTCCGGGCCGCTTCATCCCACAATACCGCTGAAGCAAGAAAGGACTAGTAACGGCAAGAAAGTTGACAAATCTACGCCCACAACAAATTGTGTTCTACTCGCGCAAGAAGAACTACGCATAGACCTAGCTCATGATGCCACTGTTGGGGAACGTTGCAGAAAACAAAAATTTTCCTACTCGTTTCACCAAGATCATCTAGGAGTTCATCTAGCAACGAGTGATTAGATGCATCTACATACCTTTGTAGATCGCGAGCGGAAGCGTTCAAAGAACGGTGATGATGTAGTCGTACTCGACGTGATCCAAATCACCGATGACCAGCGCCGAACGGACGGCACCTCCGCGTTCAACACACGTACGGAACAGCCACGTCTCCTCCTTCTTGATCCAGCAAGGGAGGGAGGAGAGGTTGAGGGAGATGGCACCAGCAGCAGCACGACGGCGTGGTGTTGATGGAGCTGCAGTACTCCGGCAGAGCTTCGCTAAGCACTATGGAGGTGGAGGAGGTGTTGGGGAGGGAGAAGGAGGCAACCAAAGGCCAGGGCGTTCAGGTATGAAGTCCCTCCTCTCCCCCACTATATATAGGGGTGCCAAGGGGGGGTGGCCGGCCCTAGGAGATCCAATCTCCTAGGGGGTGCGGCGGCCAAGGGGGGTTTCCCTCCCCCCCAAGGCACCTAGGAGGTGCCTTACCCTCCTAGGACTCTTCCCCCTTAACCCTAGGCGCATGGGCCTATGTGGGGCTGGTGCCCTTGGCCCATTAGGCCAAGGCGCACCCCCTTACAGCCCATGTGGCCCCCCGGGACAGGTGGACCCACCCGGTGGACCCCCGGGACCCTTCCGGTGGTCCCGGTACAATACCGATAACCCCGAAACTTGTCCCGATGCCCGAAACAGGACTTCCCATATATAAATCTTTACCTCCGGACCATTCCGGAACTCCTCGTGACGTCCGGGATCTCATCCGGGACTCCGAACAACATTCGGGTTACTGCATATACATATCCCTACAACCCTAGCGTAACCGAACCTTAAGTGTGTAGACCCTACGGGTTCGGGAGACAAGCAGACATGACCGAGACGACTCTCCGGTCAATAACCAACAGCGGGATCTGGATACCCATGTTGGCTCCCACATGCTCCACGATGATCTCATCGGATGAACCACGATGTCGAGGATTCAATCAACCCCGTACGCTATTCCCTTTGTCTATCGATATGTTACTTGCCCGAGATTCGATCGTCGGTATCCCAATACCTCGTTCAATCTCGTTACCGGCAAGTCACTTTACTCGTACCGTAATGCATGATCCCGTGACCAGACACTTGGTCACTCTGAGCTCATTATGATGATGCATTACCGAGTGGGCCCAGTGATACCTCTCCGTCATACGGAGTGACAAATCCCAGTCTTGATCCATGTCACCCAACAGACACTTTCGGAGATACCCGTAGTCTACCTTTATAGTCACCCAGTTACGTTGTGACGTTTGGCATACCCAAAGCACTCCTACGGTATCCGGGAGTTACACGATCTCATGGTCTAAGGAAAAGATACTTTGACATTCAAAACTCTAGCAAACGAACTATACGATCTTGTGCTATGTTTAGGATTGGGTCTTGTCCATCACATCATTCTCCTAATGATGTGATCTCGTTATCAATGACATGTAGTGTCCATAGTCAGGAAACCATGACTATCTGTTGATCAACGAGCTAGTCAACTAGAGGCTCACTAGGGACATGTTGGTGTCTGTTATTCACACATGTATTACGATTTCCGGATAACACAATTATAGCATGAATAAAGACAATTATCATGAACAAGGAAATATAATAATAATGCTTTTATTATTGCCTCTAGGGCATATTTCCAACAGTAACGACCACCGGCGGGTGTGTCCGGGGCGTTACAAGTTGGTATCAGAGCCAACCCTCGCGGTTACACGGATGTTTGTGAACAGGTGCGCGGTCATGTTGTTCATGGCGTTTGTGACCTGTCGTGGCACACGACATGACACATGTACCAGACTGGATGCACAGACGTATGTGCCAAGATGGAACGTTCCTGTGGCCCGACGAGGGCGTCGGTTCCTTTGAGTGGGGGTGTATGTGATAGTCTGGCTTATTAGGGATGATAGACTACTCATATCAATAAGGAATTCCTTCTTTTCCGGAAGCCAATTCAGACAGAACTCCAAAGTTAAGCGTGCTCAGCTTGGAGTAATTTCAGGATGGGTGACCGACCGGGAAGTTCCTCCCGGGTGCGCACGAGCACGGAATGAAACCTTCGGGAACGCGATTTTCTCATCAAATAAGACCCAGGAGACTTGGACCCTCCGTCAAGAAAGCCATGAGGCGGTCACGAGGGTGGAGGGCGCGCCCCCTGCCTCGTGGGCCCCTCGAAGCTCCACCGACGTACTCCTTCCTCCTATATATACCTACGTACCCCCAAACGATCAGATACGGAACTAAAAACCTAATTCCACCGCCACAACTTTCTGTATCCGCGAGATCCCATCTTGGGGCCTGTTCCGGAGCTCCGCCGGAGGGGGCATCGATCACGGAGGGCTTCTACATCATCATCCAAGCCTCTCCGATGAAGTGTGAGTAGTTTACTTCAGACCTACGGGTCCATGGTTAGTAGCCAGATGGCTTCTTCTCTCTTTTTGGAACTCAATACAATGTTCTCCCCCTCTCTCGTGGAGATCTATTCGATGCAATCTTCTTTTTGTGGTGTGTTTGTTGAGACCGATGAACTGTGGGTTTATGATCCAGTCTATCTATGAATAATATTTGAATCTTCTCTGAATTATTTTATGTATGATTGGTTATCTTTGCAAGTCTCTTCGAATTATCAGTTTGGTTTGGCCTACTAGATTGGTTGTTCTTGCCATGGGAGAAGTGCTTAGCTTTGGGTTCGATCTTGCGGTGTCCTTTCCCAGTGACAGAAGGAGCAGCAAGGCATGTATTGTATCGTTGCCATCGAGGATAACAAGATGGTTTTTTTTAATCATATTGCATGAAACTATCCCTCTACATCATGTCATCTTGCTTAAGGCGTTACTCTGCTTTTAACTTAATACTCTAAATGCATGCTGGATAGCGGTCGATGAGTGGAGTAATAGTAGTAGATGCATGCAGGAGTCGGTCTACTTGTCAGAGTAATGGGCCACGGGTAGGCCAACCCGAGCCCCATAACGTTTCAAGACATCCGGGCAGGCTGCGCCCCTCAAGACCACAGGCGCGAAGAGCCGCCTCCTGGGGAGTCTACGGCAAGGCGGCCGACTGCCCGCTCACGGCCGAGTCCCAGGGGCGACTTCCAGAGAAGCCGGCTTTGGGGAGTCGGCCGGCGACTCCAACAAACCGTGACCTCATCAAGGGGGACGGGACAGTGGCGTGGCTACAATGAAGCCCACTCCCCGCCCCTTACCAAGGGCAGGCATGGCTACAGCACGCCGTACTTGGGAAGATCTCCCTGCGGCGTGGCACTGTTGCCCGGCCGACCCTGACATCAGCACCACTGTACCGGGTCCTGCGCCCACGACGACTTGTCTGTACGGCCTGGAGGCAGCGGGGCCCACCAGTCAGCGAGACCTCGGGAGACGGCGGGAGAACCGCCAGTCGGACCCGTCGGGAGTCGGCCCGGGGGAGTCGGTCGAGCCCTCCCCTGGGGCCCACACGCCACTAATCAAGAAGAGATGGGGAGTGGCCACAGTGATCGCCCACCAGGCGGCGGGGCTGTTGCCACGACCCCATGACCAAGCTTGCGTCATCAGGAGCACGACTACAGTAATCAGCAGCCGGCAAGACCCGCCCGCGGCGGATGCGGCCTATCGGCTCCATACCAGACCAGTCGGCGGGCCGCAGTAGTCTGCGGAGAAGTCGGAGGTCGGAGGCACTAACGGCTGGGCCCACGCCTAGTCGAATTACCATTGTACCCCTGGGGGGTAGGCCTATATAAACCCCCAGGGCACCCATGCAAGGGGTTGGATCCCAGTAGTTCTATACCATACCAGATAGAAGGAGAGAGCTAGCCTTGCCCTCTCCTACCACCAGACACAGCTCAAGGAGCAACCGTGTAAACACTTGACCATAGTGATCATGCGGAGACCCCGCAGAGCAGCAGTAGGGGTATTATCTCCCCGGAGAGCCCCGAAGCTGGGTAAGATTCGCCGGCGTGCATGTCTTCGCCTCATCCCGTTTCCAGGCACCGGCGACGTTCTACTCGCCCCCACCATGATAGGCCATCCGTTGGCATATATTGCACCAAACCCCCGACATTTGGCGCCCACCGTGGGGCATGGTGCACCGCCGTCCGGAGATCTGTTCTGGACGGGAACCCTTTTCCTCCCCGGCGAGCGCAGCCAGCCAGGCACGCCAGACGAAGTTTGCGTCAACACGCTGCGCGGTGTTGAGATCGCCTGCGCAGCCAGCTCCTTGGCCGAACTTGTTGGCGAGGTCCGCCTCTCCGACGAACCTGCGTCCGATACAGGCGCAGGCGGCCCCGAAAACCTCCTCGCGGTCCTCCTATATCAACTCCATGTTTCCGGCGAGCCTGCCGTAGACTTGGAGTTCGTAGGCTCCACCGACCCGATGCTGGTCGACTCCCACACCACGTTGGTCGACGCGTTTGCCACCAACATGGTGGTCTATGACGAACCTCTCCCCCACGAGGAGAGCAACAGAAGCACCGTCACTGAGGTGCTGGTCATCAGTCATGACGAGTTCCCTGGTGGAGGGGCGCCTGACTAACTCGGCGCTGCAAGACCTAGCTGCGCCCATTCCGGGAGATGCTGACGCAGAGACGTTAGAAGCGCGCCGCCTTCAGCTTGTGAAGGCGCGAAGAAGCTGGCCAGCATGAGACGCTTGTCAGAAGCTTACCAGCGGGAGATGGATCGCGCTGTTGGCGGCTCGCCGGCCCCGGCAGGGCCCAGCCGCCTTGGCGCGGTATAGCAGCGCGGCGTAGCCATCGCCAGCCTGTTTGGGGCTAGCCGCCCCGTATATGCCACGCCAGCGGAGAACATCCGAGCCGCCCAGGCAGCGGCGGATGAGCTGGACAATTTCGAGGGCGAAGAGCGCCGCCTCATGATAGAGCGAGTCCAGCGGCTCCTCGACGCGGCCGCCGTGCAGAACGCTGCCGCACGGAAGTGCCACAACGACCAAACGACGACCCGCACCGAGATCAAGGCGCAACATCTCGGATGCCGACTGGCGGTGCCCGAGGAAGAAAGGACAAGGAGCCGGCTGTCAGCAACAGTCGGACTCGAACTACCATAGAACGCGACCGAGACGGCCGCCCGAGAGCAGTGGAACGACTGTCCGCCTCCCCCTCCCCGCAAGGAGAGGCGAGTCTCCCCGCCGCCTGTTGACCATCCGACTCTCGGTGACCGCCTTGGCCGCCGAGAGGGAGTTGGAGAGAATGACGCCTGCCACCGGATCGACCGACTTCACCGGTCCCTGGCGCTGGAAGAAGAAGATGAGCTGGGTCCGCCTTGTTTCGGGCCCCGCATTCGGGACGAGCCCTTTCCCAGAGGGTTCATGCTCCCAAGAGACACGCCCGAGTATACCGGCTCCGTGAAGCCGGAAGATTGGCTAGTCGACTACTCCACGGCTATCAGCATAGCAAACGGCAACAAGCGTGTCGCCGTAAAGTACGTTCCGCTCATGCTCCAGGGCATAGCCCGGACATGGCTGAACAGCCTAAAGCCCCGCAGCATCAATAGCTGGGTCGACTTCACTAAAGCATTCGTCCGCAACTTCACCAGCACGTACAAGCATCCTCCCAAGCCTCGTCAGCTCTCCTTGTGCGTGCAAGGTCCTGACGAGTCGACTCGTGACTACCTCACGCATTGGGCTGAGCTCCGAAACTCCTGCGAGGGCATGCACGAGGTGCAAGCCATCGAGTACTTCACAGCCGGGTGCCGAGAAGGCACCCTCCTCAAGCACAAGCTCCTCTGCGATGAGTCAGAAACCCTCGACGAGCTGCTGATCATAGCGGACAAGTACGCTACGGCCGACTCCTCCATGAAGACGGAAATTCAAATCAGCACGACTGGCAAAGTGGCTACTCAGGCTCCAAGAACTCCGGCGGCAGATGCCGGCCGGCGACAACAGCAGGGCGACAACAAGCGCAAGGCCCCGCAGCTGGCTTCCAGCAGCTGGCAGGTCACGACCGTTAAAGCCCAGCAGCCAGAAGAGCAGCCTCCTCCCAAGCGACATAAAGGCGGCAAGCCGAACTGGTTGTCGGCCTTCTCCTACGAGCAGACCTTGGATGGACCTTGCAAGTTCCACAGCAGTGCGAAGCCATCGAATCACACCACCCGGAAGTGCCACTGGCTCACCAGGATCGCTAAGGGAGACAGCCTCCTGCCACCCCCGCCTGCTGGGCAGCCGCCTCCGCCTCCGCCCCAGCAGCCGGCAGTCAGGCCAGTCGACGCAGTACAAGGCGAATACCCTGAAGAGCATGGAGCCTATGTGGTGTTCACCAGTGTGGCTGATGATCGACGCAGCAGGCAGCTGAAGCGACAAGAGGTGAACGCAGTAGCCTCAGAGACGCCAGAGTTCATGCACTGGTCTGAGAGGCCCATCAGCTGGAGCAGGGCTGACCACCCAGAAGTGATGCCGAGTCCGGGCTCCTACGCCTTGGTCCTGGACGCCACCTTTGCCACGGACAAACGGGCCGCGCGTTTCTCGCGAGTTCTGATAGATGGGGGCAGCAGCATCAATATCCTGTACAAGGACACCATGGAGAAGTTAGGAATCAAGCAGAGACAGCTTCAGAACAGTCGGACTGTGTTCCACGGCATTGTTCCTGGACTTTCCTGCTCACCAATCGGCAAGATCCTGATTGACGTTCTCTTTGGGGACAAAGATCACTTCCGAAGAGAGTCTGTTTGGTTTGAGGTAGTGGACCTTGAGAGCCCATACCATGCGCTACTTGGCCGGCCCGCCTTGGCCAAGCTCATGGCGGTCCCCCACTACGCCTACCTCAAGATGAAGATGCCCAGTTACAGGGGAATTCTGACTGTTGCCTGCGACTACCGGAAGTCGTCCGCTTGCGCGGTCGAGAGCAGTCGGCTGGCCGAGTCCCTGGTGATTGCAGCCGAGAAGCGACTCCTTGAGCGAGTTGTGGCGATGGCCGGCAAGCAGCCAGAGATATCGCCCGACCCGAAGGAGTCGGAAGCCGAAGGTTCGTTCAAGCCGGCCAAAGAGACAAAGAGGATACCCTTGGATCCGGAGCACCCAGAGAGGTACGCCGTCGTAGGTGCAAACCTCGACAGCAAATAGGAAGGCGAGCTCGTCGATTTCCTCCGTGAGAATCAGGACATCTTCGCATGGTCTCCCAAGGACATGCCAGGTGTACCGACGAATTTCGCCGAGCACAAGTTACATGTCCGATCTGATGCAAAGCCGGTCAGACAGCCCCTGCGCCGCTTATCAGAAGAGAAGAGAAGAGTTGTCGGAGAAGAGATAGCCCGACTCCTAGCAGCCGGCTTCATTATGGAAGTTTTCTTGCCGGAGTGGCTGGCAAATCCGGTCCTGGTGCTAAAGAAGAACAAGCAATGGCGAATGTGTATTGACTACACGAGCCTCAACAAGGCCTGCCCCAAGGACCCATTTGCTCTACCAAGAACTGACCAGGTGATAGACTCCACAGCCGGATGCGAGTTGTTGAGCTTCTTGGATGCATCCTCAGGATATCACCAGATCAAGCTGAATCCGGCTGATAGATTGAAGACCGCCTTCATCACGCCGTTTGGAGCATTCTGCTACCTTACCATGACGTTCGGCTTAAGGAATGCCGGCGCCACCTTTCAGCGTTGCATGCAGAAGTTCCTCCTCAAGCAGCTTGGCAGGAACGCCCATGTTTACGTGGACGACGTGGTGGTGAAGACGGAAAAGCGAGGAACACTGCTGGAAGACCTCAAGGAGACCTTTGAGAACCTGCGCCGGTTCTAGATCAAACTCAACCCCGAGAAGTGTGTCTTCGGAATACCAGCCGGCCAGCTGCTAGGTTTCCTGGTCTCTGAACACGGCATAGAATGCAACCCAGTAAAAATCAAGGCCATCGAGAGAATGGAGGTACCCAGCCAACTGCTGGATGTGCAGAAGTTCACCGGCTGCTTGGCGTCCATCAGCCGATTCATCAGTCGGCTGGGCGAGAAAGCTCACCCCTTATACCAACTCATGAAGAAGACCACTTTTTTCGAGTGGAACTATAAGGCGGACGAAGCTTTCCACCAGTTGAAGAAGATGCTGACTACTCCATCCGTCCTGGCGGCTCCGACTCCCAAGCGCAAGGAGGAAGGCAAGGCGCTACCTGTCTAGAGACCAGTATATTACCTGAGCGAGGTACTGTCGACCTCCAAGCAGAACTACCCCCACTACCAGAAGATGTGCTATGGCGTGCACTTTGCTGCCAAGAAATTGAAGCCTTGATTTCAAGAGTATCCAATCACAGTGGTCTGCACGGCTCCACTTGCCAAGATCATCGGTAGCCGAGATGCCTCTGGTCGAGTGGCCAAGTGGGCCATAGAGCTGGCTCCTTACACCATCTACTACCAGCCCCACACCGCTATCAAATCACAAGCACTGGCCGACTTCCTCATCGACTGGGCCGAGACCCAGTACCTGCCTCCAGCGCCTGACTCCACACATTGGCGGATGCACTTTGACGGCTCCAAGATGCGCACCGGCTTGGGAGCCGGCGTCGTCCTCACCTCTCCCAAAGGCGACAAGCTCAAATATGCACTGCAAATCCATTTTGCCGCCTCCAACAACATGGCCGAGTACGAGGCGCTCATTCACGGGCTCCGGCTTGCCAAAGAACTTGGCATCCGCGGGATCTTGTGTTATGGCGACTCGGAGTTAGTGGTCCAGCAGTCATCTGGTGACTGGGACGCGAAAGACGCAAACATGGCGAGCTACCGTTTCCTCGTGCAGCAACTGAACGGGTATTTTGAAGGGTGCGAGTTCCTCCATGTGCCAAGAAACGACAACGACCAAGCAGACGCCTTGGCACGAATCGGCTCTACCCGCCAAGCAATACCATCTGGCGTCGCCCTTCAACGCCTCCTCAAGCCGTCTGTCAAGCCTTCACCAGAATCAGACTCCATTTTTGTGCCGGCTCCTCCCGAAGACGGTGGATCCGACTCCAGAGCTCCGGCAGTCGAAGCGGGGACTTTGGCGGGCGACTCCAAAGCTGCCACAGTCGAGCCCGGCCCGGGGACTGTGGTGACGGACTCGAAGATTCCAGAACTCGGCCCAAGGACCGCGCCAGTCGGCCTGGGGACTTCATCAGCCCAGCAAGCGGCTGTTGACTCCAGCCCGCCGCCTCCCAGCCCAGCCGCCCTCGTCCAAGTCGCAGTTCTGGTAGTCGAAGAAATAGCAGCACCCTCATGGGCCCAGCCCATCCTCAAATTCCTGGTGAACAAAGAGCTACCAACTGATGAGACCTCAGCTCGGCAAGTACAACGCCGGGCGGCAGCCTATACCATAATCAACAAAGAGCTGGTCAGGCGCAGCGTCACTGGTGTCTACCAGCGCTGCGTAGAGCCAGAGCAAGGCCAGGCGATCCTCAAAGACATCCATCAAGGCGAATGCGGCCACCATGCGGCTTCAAGAGCACTCGTCGCCAAAGCTTTTCGGCACGGTTTCTTTTGTCTGACTGCCTTGGAAGAGGCCAAGGAGTTGGTCCAAAAATGCAAAGGGTGCCAGAAGTTCAGCTCCAAGCCGCACCAGCCGGTTTCCGCGCTCAAGACCATCCCCATTGCTTGGCCTTTCGCAGTTTGGGGTCTAGACATGGTGGGACCATTCAAGACAGCACGAGGTGGTCTAACTCACCTACTTGTCGCAGTGGACAAGTTCACCAAGTGGGTTGAAGTGAAGCCAATTAAGAAACTAAACGGTCCGACTGCCGTGACCTTCATCACCGATATCACAATTCGGTATGTCATACCACACAGCATCATCACCAACAACGGCACAAATTTTGCCAAAGGCGCCTTGGCCCGTTTCTGCGCAACACAGGGCAGCCGACTAGACCTAGCATCCGTCGCCCACCCGCAGTTAAACGGCCAAGTGGAGCGAGCAAACGGCCTCATCCTGTCCGGCATCAAGCCTCGGTTGATCGAGCCTCTGGAGCACTTGGCTGGCTGCTGGCTCGATGAGCTGCCAGTCGTCCTCTGGAGTCTGCGCACGACTCCAAACAAGTCAACCGGCTTCACGCCCTTCTTCCTCATCTACGGTGCCGAAGCCATCATCCCAACGGACATAGAGTTTGACTCCCCACGAGTCACCATGTACACCGAGGAGGAAGCAGAAGAAGCACGACAAGACGGCGTCGATTTGCTGGAAGAGGGCCGGCTATTGGCACTCAACCGGTCCAGCATCTACCAGCAGAGCCTACGTCGATACCACAATAGGAAGGTCGGGCCAAGATCTTTCCAAGAAGGCGACCTTGTGCTCCGGCTGATCCAGCGAACAGCCAGCCAGCACAAGCTGTCGCCGCCTTGGGAAGGCCCTTTCATCATCAGCAAAGTACTAGGCAACGATTCCTATTACCCGATCGACGCTCAGAAGCCCCGAGCACGCAAGAGGGACGACTCCGGCAAGGAGACAGAGCGGCCATGGAATGCAAATCTTCTCCGAAGATTTTACAGTTGATGCAGTATGTACCACGCTACCTTTTGTATTAAAGTACCAAGACTTCGGGCCCCCCGAGACGAGCTCGGGGACTGCCCTCTTTTGTCTGAATGATAAAAATTATGCCTACAAGTATGTTACTCTTTGTCATGCCGCTTGGCACCGGGCTCGACAAGTCAGCCCAGGGACTTGCCGCCTTGCACTATGAAATGCTTCCTGCAGCCGGACAAGTAGTGTGTAACACCTAAGCCGTCTTCTGTCAGAAGCCGCAGCTCGCAGAGCGACTGTACGGTGGGCAGAGGTAAGGTAGAATGGGTGCTCGCACGAAAAATGGCTAAGGACTCAAAGCGTAAAACATAGCTCAAGACAGCTTGCAGCCTTTCTCGCAAACTGACTCTCGGACAGTCAGATTGTCGTTTTCTATCCAACTTGCTCAAACAATCTTGAAATCGGCTAAGTACTTGCTTTCCCAAAGTAGCCTAGCACTTGATCCAGCAACAGTCCGCAGAGCGGCTGTCCGATTGGCAAGGCAGGCAACTAAGAGAAAGCGGCAAAGGAAAACAGCCAAAAGAACAATGAGCAAGAAAAGATATATATATATATATATATATATATATATATATATATATATATATATATATATATATAACATAGGCCCTTGGCCGAATTGTCGAGTAGAGGTTCAAAATACACCCCGCGGGTGGAATTGTGCGAATTAACAAGTTCTTCAAAAGACTACTGAAGCAGATAAATCAAAAGACACAACGGCAGCTTAGGAGGCGGCAGACGGATTCGGGGGGTCGGAGGAGGCGCCAGCATCAGGCGTCGGGGCGGTCGGCCGGCTAGTCTCGGCTTGATCGCCTCCGGTAGCAGTCGGGTCAGTCGCACGCGGCTCGTTGCTGGAGGCGCGGTCGGGCTGAGACTGGCCGTCTGCTCCGTCTTCTGGTGCCTCCGCCTCGCCCTCATCCTCCGCCTCGTCCTCCTCCTCGACGCTGGAGCCAATCACCTCCGCCGAGTCTTTGCCGTAGTCTGGGTTCATCCCAAACCACTCCGGCGGTACCTCCTCGCCGTCTTCAGACCGCTCGGGGACGAAGATGCTCGTGTCGGTGTACTCGGCGATCGCCGCAGCATGCTTGACGAGGGCGTCTTCCGCAGCCGCCAGCTCCGGCTGGGCCTCCGACCAAAGCGTGGCCAACCGGTCTAGATCCAGCCCCGGGTACCATGCCTTGACGAACTCCATGGCCCGGCACGCTCCAGCCCGGGCCGAAGAGCCCTTCCAGGCCTCGAGGCGACCAGCCGCGACCTCCAACCAGTTGGCCGTCAGGCTAGGGGTGCGCGGAGCCTGCATATCCGGCCAAAGGGCAGAAATCGCCTGGGCACCGACGCGCTGAAGCTGGCGCAACATCCGGTGAGCCAGCCGGAGGCAAGCCTCGATGCTCAAGATGTGCTCATCAAGAGTTCGGGGGGCATCGGCGGCAATCTCCGCGCCCTCCGCCCTCCGACTTTCACGATCGGCCTCGATGGCTTGGATAGCGGCCTGCGACTGCCCAGGGAAGAAGTCTGCAAAAGACACGAAGAAACGAAAAAGCAAGTCAAAAACCAGGAGTCTGCACGATCTAAGTCGGCAGCTCGAAGAAAGAAAATAAAGCGACTCACCATCAATGATGTCTTCAATCTCGTGGAAGCCGGAGGACAGCAGCGCCTCCTTGTCAGACCAGGAGGAGCGCTCGCTCGCGGACTCAGCCAAGAGGGCGGTTTCCGTCTCCTCTGCCTCCCTCTGCGACTTTGCAAGCAGCTCCTTCTGCTCTGCCAGCTGAGTGGCCAGCAGATCGCGCTCTGTGGCGAGCCTGCTGCACTCCTCCCCTTTGGCGAGCAGGGCGGAGTTGGATTCACTTAGCTATTGTTGAAGAGCAACGTTGGCTCCTGAAGGAAAGGAAGAAAGACAACAGTCGTCAATAAAGTAGGTCGCCGGGGAGATCCGGCCCGACTGCTCAGCAGTCGGCCCGAATCTTGGGGACTACAGCCTGCGGGTGCGCTAGCGCGCCCCCGCAGAGAAGAAAAAAGAGGGAAGGACTTACTCCGGCCCTCCGCCAAGTCGGCGGTCCGCTTGCCCAGCTCTTCAACATTATGGTTGAATGCAGTGATGCGGAGGTTGTGGTAATCCTGCAACAAGCATTTCAGACAAAGTTAGTACCCAGAAGTTCATCAATTGGAGTTCCGGGCCGCCTGCTCAGCAGCCGGCCCGAAACTCGGGGACTACACCCAGTGGGTGCGCTGGCGCGCCCCCATAGAGAGGAACAAGAAAAACAAAGCCCAAAGAAAAAACATACCCGGAAGGCTGCCCGCGACGCTAGGAACGCCTTGGTGCAACTCTGGATGGCGTCGCCCTCAGCGCGGAGCTTCGCCTGGACGTCCATGAGCGCCCGGTTCAGCGGCCCTGTGCCGCCTCCTCGCACCCACCCAACAAGTGCGGCGCTCATCGCTTCGGCGTCTGGAGCCGCCGAGCTGGCGATGCCGGCTTCCAGGGGGCGGGGTGCCGAAGACGCCTTCTCCAGACGACGGCACGCTGGCGAGCCGACCTGGAGGAGTAGCCTCGCCACAGCCTTGTCTTCGGTCGGCGGCACCGAAGGGTCCGCTGGCTGCTCGCCTTGCACGCCTTCAAACGGCGACGGAGGCGGCGGCGGAACGTTAGCGCCCGGAGTAGGGCTCGCCGCCTTCCCTCTCCTCGACGAGGTTCTCCCCGCCGGCTTCTCCAGTCTGCCCCGTGAACTCCGGGGGCGGCGGTGCAGAGTTCAGCGGGGTAACAAGCAAGGCCGACTGGCGGCGCGCGGCTTCCTCAGCCTGCTGCTTCGCCGCGGCGGCGACTTCGGCCTCCGCTAGTTTTTTCTTAGCGGAAGCCTCCGCCCTGTCGGCCTCCGCCTTCTCCAGGCGGAGGGCTTCTTCTTCGTTGCGCTTCTCCTGCGCATTCCGCTCCGTCGCCTCTCGGAGGTTGGCAGCGGGGTCTATCCGCCGATTGGTGGTGGGCATCGCCGCTGACCCCATGACGGAGGCGGCGGCGACCCGCTCAAGAGAGAGGGGAGCCCTGAAGAAAGAGGGGCGAACAGAGACTCAGACAAAACACGAAGAAAGAATAAACTTTGAAGACAGAATACTTACACAGAGACCAACGACGGCTTCTTCACTTCCTTACAAAAGCGGATGGCCTTCGCGGCTGCCTCGTCCCATCGGGTCGCCGCAGCCGAGCCCTTGGGCTTCTTCGGCCGGCTGCCGAACAAAGTAGGCATAGCCCGGCGCTTCTTCCCGCCGCCTAGAGCGCCCGACGCGACAGAAGAGCCCGTGCCCGGGTGGCTGGCTCCTGGCCGATGGCGAGGGGCGACTCCTCCCTCGGCGTCATCTTCAGGCCAGTCGGTGAAGGTAGCCAAGGGCCTGAAGTCGCCTGTCGTCCCTCCTCCTCCCTCGGCGTCGTCTTCCTGAGCCGCCGCCCCCAGATCGGGGTCGTCGACGTCGCTCTCCGCCCGGTTGGCAACGAACTCACGGGCCGGCCCCGAGGTGCCGGCTGGTGGGTGAAGAAGGGGATTCTAACCAAAGCCGACTGATCAGAACAAAACTCAGCGAGAAGAAGACAATCCAAAGAAAGAAAAGAAAGGCGATTCACCACGGGCAGGGGGTTGGCGCGGGAGTATGGCTCCTTGCCGAATCACCAGTCCTCCGGGAGCCTGCTGTCCGAGAGGTAGTTCACCATAAGGGCCACCTCTTCATGAGGCATGTCCTTGGTGCACATCCGACTTGGGTTGCGGCCCCCGCTCATCTGGCATATCATGTGAGGGCGGCCTTGCAGTGGGTGAACTCGGCGCGAGACGAAGGCGGCCAGCAGGTCCGGACCAGTCAGACCCTCCGACTGCGTCAGCACTCGGAGTTGCGTGATGGCGTAGGCTCCCGCAGGCGTCAGCGACCTGGCCCGGTACGACCAGTTGGGCAGTCTGCCAGCCAGCGGGCCGGCTTCGAGAGCCGGCAGATTGACCCAGTCGCCCCTCGTGGCGACGTTCCTGACGTAGAAGTAGGACCTCTGCCACATCTTCACCGACTTCAACAGCGAGATGGAGGGGAAGTGGTTGTCGGCTCCTGTCCTTCGCACGGCGATGAAGGCGCCGCACTGAGCCGGCACACCCAGAGCTCGAGGGTGGGGAGGACTCTGAGGAAGCCTTCGCACAGAGCCACGAAGGCGGACAGCAGCACCACTGTGTTGGGGGTGGGGTGGTGCGGCTGGAGGCCGTAGAACTCCATGAACGACCGGAAAAAGCTGCTCGCCGGCAGCCCCAGCCTGCGCAGGCAGTCCGAGCGGAAGATAACCCGCTCGCCCTCCTGCAGGGCGGGGGAAATCTCCCCCGCTGGCGCAAGACGCACCTGCATGCGATCTTCGCCGGGAAGCCGACGGGTCCGGCGGAGGAACTCGATATGGTCTTCGTGGACTTCGGAGCCGTCCCAGGTGCCGGAGCGCACTGGGGGAGGTGCGGCAGCAGAGGAAGAACTCATCGCGAGCTGTCACCGCAGCGTTCGCCGGAGCCTGGGCGTGCGGCGGAGCGAAGAAGAGAAGAGGAAGCAGGAGAGCGAGGAGCTGCGAGGAGGAAGATAGCAAGGGGTAGTGGGAAGGATGGGCGCGTGTGCCCCCCTCTTCCCCCTACTTATAGCCCCATGGGCTGCGAAGCCGAGGGGGTGGACGTGGGGATTTACTGCGCCCGCAACCCCATGACCCCCACGATCCACGTAAAGTTACTGCGCGCAGTAACTTCACGGGAATCCCAACCGTCCACCGGGGCCGCAGCGGATCCGCTCGGGCGCCGAGGCATGGTAGTGGCGGGCCCCACCTACGGGCCAGTCCTGTCACGCGCGTGGGCTGGCAGGACGGCCTGGCCACGTGCCCTCGCGTGACAGGCCAAGAACGGGCGGCCGCCTGGAAGCTTAGCTAGCACGCCACTTGGAATCCCGCCGCGACGTTCGAACTACTGAGCAAGTCGGAATTGAGTGAGTCCGAGTTACGCGAGTACGACTCCTTCTAGTCAGCCCGGCAGAAGTCAATCAAGACCATGTGTTGAGCACCCGGAAAGAGAAACTTCTGAGGCTTCTCGGCCGATCGTCCGCGATGCCTCACCAGCTTTGGGGACTACTGTCGGAGTAATGGGCCACGGGTAGCCCAACCCGAGCCCCATAACCTTTCAAGACATCGGGGCAGGCTGCGCCCCTCAAGACCACAGGGCGAAGAGCCGCCTCCTAGGGAGTCTACGGCAAGGCGGCCAACTGCCCGTTCACGACCGAGTCCTAGGGGCGACTTCCAGAGAAGCCGGCTTTGGGGAGTCGGCCGGCGACTCCAACAAACCGTGACCTCATCGAGGGGGATGGGGCAGGGGCACGGCTATAATGAAGCCCACTCCCCGCCCCTTACCAAGGGCAGGCATGGCTACAACACGTCGTACTTGGGAAGATCTCCCTGCGGCGTGGCACTGTTGCCCGGCCGGCCCTGACATCAGCACCATTATACCGGGTCCTGCGCCCATGACGGCTTGTCTGTATGGCCTGGAGGCAGCGGGGCCCACTAGTCAGCGAGACTTCGGGAGACGGCGGGAGAACCGCCAGTCAGACCTGTCGGGAGTCGGCCCGGGGGAGTCGGCCGAGCCCTCCCCCGGGGCCCATGCACCATTAATCAAGAAGAGATGGGGAGTGGCCACAGTGATCGCCCGCCAGGCGGCGGGGCTGTTGCCACGACCCCATGACCAAGCTTGCGTCATCAGGAGCACTGTAAGTGCATCTAGTGCCACCCCTAGTTGGTTTTGGAGTATTGACGACAAACCTAGTTGAGGGACTAATGTGTTTGTGAGAATTGCAGGATAACACAGGTAGAAGTCCCTCATCGATTCGGTTTTCCTACCAGAGATGACCCCTAAAAATGTATGAAGACATTCAAGCCAAAGGTGGTATATGAAGATATTCACATTGAAGACTATGACAAGAGAAGACACCACATGAAGCCTATGGAGCTCGAAGACTTAGATCTTTCGTAGTTCTTTTTCTTTTGTGTTGAGTTATAGGAACCACCGTACTGTTAAGTGGGGTCCAAGAGAACCAGTCAGACTGACTGAAGTGATGCCTAACCAAAAAACCTATGTCTTCGAGTGAAGACTATGAGAGCGAATCTTGTCCAGAGTCGGACAAGTCAGCTTTGCTTGTAGCCCAAGTAAAGTTGCCGTGTGAGTTTGAAATCTGACCGTTGGAACACGTGTCAGTTCCTTAGTGACCCAGGGTCATTTCGGACAAATCAGGCCAGGTTGCCAAGTGGCTATAAATAGCCCACCCCCCACAACCATAAACGGTTGGCTGCTCAGATTGAGAGTACGGCTTTTGTCGTTTGAGAGCAACCCACCTCGAAGCCTTTGAGAGAGAATTCCTTGCGAGGATAAAGCCCTAACCACCCAGAGCCAGAGAGAATTGGGCATCACTTATGTCTTCTTGTCTGTGTGATCTGAAGACTTATTACACTTGAGGACTGTGCATCCTTCAGCCGGTTAGGCGTCGCGTTCTGAGCATCCAAGAGACATTGTGGATTGCCGGTGAACGAAGTCTGTGAAGGTTTGTGAGTCTACCTTGAAGACTTACCAGAGTGATTGGGCGAGGTCTGTGTGACCTTAGCTCAAGGGGAATACAGTGAGGACTGGGTGTCCTGAGCTGCATGTTCAGGACTGGGTGTCCGGGACTGTGTGTCCTAAGGTTTAAATACCTAGCCGCCCCAACCAGATGTACAGTTCTCACAGCAATTGGAACTGGTCCAACATATCATTGTATTCAATGAATCACTGGTTTCATCTTCCCTTCCCTTTACTTACTGTTGCTCCTTGTGAAGTCATTGTATGTTTGCACTATCTTTTGTCTTCACTGAGTGACTGCATGTTCTGTATGGCTTCATAATATCTTCCTACCTGATCCTTACTACATTGCTGCTATTAAGTCATTGTGCTTTCACTTCATTGAATACTTGACTATGGCTTGCCTAGTGTAGTCTACCTTCCGCTGCATGGTAATAGGTTTATTTCTATCGTTTGTCTTCATAACTTCCACATTTGGAAGACTTTCATAAAAATTGCCTATTCACCCCCCTCTAGTCGATATAACGCACTTTCAATTGGTATCAGAGCAAGGTGCTCCCTTGTTCTGTGTGATTCGGTTTAACCACGTGGAGTTTTAGCTATGTCGACTGCAGGGATAATTAAAGTCTCCGCTGCGTGCCCCGTCTTCGATGGAACTGAATATCCCTACTGGAAGAATAAGATGCGCATGCATCTTGAAGCCATTGATGTCGACCTATGGTATGTCGTCGAAAACGACATTCCCAAGGCTGGAGAAGGTGTCACTGCTGCTGATGTCAAGAAATTTGTTCAACTGGACTCTACTGCCAAGAATATCATCTGCGGTCACCTGACCAAAGGACAGTATGGCCGTGTGAGTGCTTTGAAGACATCTAAGCTGGTCTGGGACTGGCTCTCCAAGGTCAATGAAGGCATCTCAACCCAGAGAGATCAGAGAATCAGTGTCCTTCGCAACCTCTTCAACCGCTTCAAGCGAAATGACAATGAGAATGTCCAGCACACTTTTGACCGACTCACTGACATCACAAATGAGCCTCAAGCCCTCGGCGCTACTGAGATCACCAAACATGAAGTCGTCAAGACACTACTGAGATCACTTGATAGTTCGTTTGACATCCTAGCTCTGATGATTCAAGAACATCCTGATTTCAAGACACTCGATCCATCTGACATACTTGAGAGGCTCAACACATATGAGTTTTAGCTTTCTGAGAAAAGAGATATCTACGGTCCAAACTATGGGCGAACTCGTGCCTTGAAGGCAAAAGCTGTCTCCTCATCTGAAGAAGAATATGACAGCAGTTCTGATGATCTGGAAGACATTGGAAGAGAACTTGCGATGCTTGTGAAGACGTTCCAAAAATTCACCAAGAAGAAAGGCTTCAGAAAGTCTTCCTGATCAAGCTCAAGGAATGATGAAGCTTCTGCTCACGACTACAAGAAGAAAACATGTCACAAGTGCAAGAAACCTGGCCACTTCATCTCTGAGTGTCCACAGTGGGACAATGAGAACAAAAGGAAGAAGAAGAGCAAGGAATATGACTCTAACGACAAGAAGAAGAAGAAATACTCAAAGTCTTCGTCCAAGTCTTCCTCAAAGTCTTCATCACACAAGAAGAGCTCATCTGGCAAGGCACGTGCGTTTGTTGGCAAGGAAATGGACTCAGAGGAGGAGTCCGCTTCTGAGGAGGCAGAGGTAGAGTCTGAGGAGGAGTCCGATTCAGGCGTCGCAAGTCTGGCTACAACATATGTTGCCAAGTCCATCTTCAATACTGAAGACAATGACCTCGTTACCGACACCGATGCAAATGACAAGGACTACTCCGCTTCTACCTACTGCTTCATGGCTCGCGGTGCCAAGGTAAACACACGCACTACTCACTATCAAACATCTAGTGATGACTTTGATTGTGATTCAAAACCCAGCTACAAAACACTTGCTAAAATTGCAACTGAACAACAGAAAGCTATGGAACATATTCAAAAACTATTAGACAGAAGTGATGATCTGTTAGGTGCTGAAATGACTCGATCTGAATCCTTAATTGAAGACATAAAAAATCTTCACGTTAAGTATCAGGAACTTGAAAGTCGTCATGAAACTCTCTCAATAACTCATGAAAAGCTTTCCTATGATTATCTTCAAAGGAAGCAAGATCTTGAGAAATTGAGAGCGGTTCATGATGATCTTCAAAAGGAAAATGAGTCACTTCACTCCAAACAGATCAGTCCCGCTCAGGAAGGATTTGAACCACCATGTCTTAAATGCATTGAGCGTGATAATGCTACTTCTGTTGTTGAATGTTCTACTGCTACTACTGTTGCAATATCTTCAACTGTTGATGTGGTAACTAACCCCTCTGCTGAGGATACCACTGCTATTGCTAATGAGAATGCTAGGTTGAAGACATTGCTTGAAACAGGGATGTACAAAAGTCTTAAAGGGCATCAGACACTATGTGATGTCCTCAAAAAGCAGATTCTGAACTGAAACCCGAGGAAAGAGGGTGTTGGGTTTGTAAGGAAAATGAATGCTGATGGCTCTTACTGGAAACCTAAGCAGTACCCCAAAACCATGTGGGTTGCTGCAAAGGAACCTTCAGCAGACCCATCCAATCTATCTGGCTTCACTTGTGCTAACCCCATTATCATTGATGAATCCTTTGATGCAAACTATATACTGTTTAAGAATCAGAATGGTGAAGTGTTTGCCAGGTACATTGGTACTAACTGCAGGAATGGACCGCCTATGAAGAAGATCTGGGTTCCGAAAAGGTGTCTAGAGAATCTTCCTGTGAATGTCATCATGGCACCTCACATGAAGAAGACAAACCTCAGACCAAAGGCTTCATACGGTCCAAAGGCTTCATACAGACAAAGGACTCACCTAAGTCGCACTAACGCAAATGTTTTGCAGGGAAACCATACTCATGCATATGAATATGAGAGCGGTTCATCAAACCGCCATGTTCATAAGACCAAGAACTATTCTGCTTATTCTTATGAGTACTATTGTCCGCCTGCAAGACTGTTTGCTAGGGCTCCAAAGCCAAAATTCTCAGATGCTGCACTTAGACTTATTGCTTCTCAGCCACCCTTGAAGATGTGGGTGGCTAAGAAAGCTTAACTCTCTTTTGCAGGGAAAGGTCTCCAGCAGAAAACCAAAATCGTCTGACGCCATTGCTGGGGACCTTAAACATCTTGTAGGGCGCAAGATCAAATGCCCGAATGGTCTTACTATGTACTTCATTCCTGAATCGCTTGCTACTCTCCCTATTAGTCCTAATCTGGATCTAAGCTTTCATAACCCATTGGTTCATCAAATGTTTTTGCTTCACAATGCTCTTGGTGAAGCCTATCCCCCTAACTGCACTGTAGGGTATGACACCAGCGTCTTCAGAATGGATTATTGATAGTGGGTGTACAAATCACATAACTGGCAAAAGAAGTCTTCTTATGGACTCAACCTTACGTCCATCCGACAAGAGCCACATCACATTTGCTGACACTGGTAAAAGTAAGGTATTGGGTCTAGGTGGAGTTGCAATCTCAAGGGATCAACACATGGACAAAGTCATGTTTGTTGAATCCCTTGGCTTCAACTTAATGTCTGTCTCAATGCTTTGCATTTGAACATGATCGTAATATTTGGAAAATATCGTTGCCTTGTACTAATGGAATCTGACAAGTCTCTAGTGTTTGAAGGGTATCGAAAAGATGATCTGTACGTGGTAGATTTCTCAGCAGGACCACAGCTTGCCGTATGTCTTCTAGCAAAAGCTTCAGAATGCTGGCTCTGGCATCGGAGGCTTGGGCATGTTGGCATGAGGAACCTCCACACCCTTGCGAAGAAGAAGCATGGCATAGGCATCGAGGGCGTCAAGTTCAAGAAAGACCACTTATGCGGTGCCTGTGAAGCAGGGAAGATGACGAGGGCCAAACATCATTCGAAGACAATCATGACCACTATTCGACCCTTCGAACTGCTTCACATGGATCTTTTCGGTCCCACTCATTACTCAACTCTTACTACTACTGCATGCCTCTATGGCTTCGTTATTGTTGATGATTACTCTAGATAAACTTGGGTGCACATAATCCTTTACAAGACTGAAGTGCAGGATGTCTTCAGACGCTTCGCCAATCGAGCTATGAACAATTATGGCGCCAAGATAAAGCACATCAGAAGTGACAATGGCACTGAATTCAAGAACACCGGCCTTGATACATATCATGATACCTTGGGCATCACACATGAATTCTCAGCCCCGTACACGCCACAACAGAATGTCGTCGTCGAACGCAAGAACAGAACACTCATTGAGATGGCCAGAACGATGCTAGATGAATACAAGACCCCAAGAAAATTCTGGCCTGAAGCCATTGATACTGCATGCCATACAATCAATCGTGTTTATCTTCACAAGCTTCTGAACAAGACATCTTATGAGCTCCTTACTGGCAAGAAGCCAAATGTCAGTTACTTTAGAGTATTTGGCGCAAGGTGCTGGATCAAGGACCCACATCACACCTCAAAGTTTGCACCAAAAGCACATGAGGGTTTTATGCTTGGATATGGAAAGGATTCGCACTCCTACAGAGTCTTCAATCTCTTTCATTACAAAGTGGTTGAAACAGTGGATGTGCGGTTCGATGAGACCAATGGTTCACAAAGAGAGCAACTGTCAAATGTGCTAGATGAAGTTCCATCCAGTGAATCAATCAAGCTAATGGGAACTGGAGAAATTATACCTTCTGAAGCTCATCCTGAAGAAGAACTTATCATCTCAGCACCTGATCAACATGAAGACAATGCTCAGTCTGAAGACATTCCTTCTAACAACGACAATGATCAGCAAGAGCAAAGTCTTCGCCTTGTACATCCTCGCGTTGCCAATGAAGTGCAGATTGAAAGAATAATTGATAGCATCAATGCACCCGGTCCACTCACTCGTTCAAGGGCAACTCAGCTAGCAAATTTCTGTGGGCACTTCGCATTCGTCTCAATAACAGAACCCAAGAAAGTTGAAGAAGCCTTCATGGAACCTTAATGGATTCAAGCTATGCAAGAAGAGCTTCAACAGTTTGAGCTGAATAATGTATGGGAACTAGTTAAGCATCCTGATCCACAGAAGCACAATATAATAGGCACCAAATGGATATACCACAACAAGCAAGATGAGCATGGTCAAGTTGTCAGAAACAAAGCTCGTCTCGTTGCTCAAGGATATACTCAAGTGGAAGGCATTGACTTCGATGAAACATTTGCTCCTGTGGCTAGACTTGAAGCCATACGCATACTGCTGGCCTATGCAAATCATCACAACATACTTCTATATCAAATGGATGTGAAGAGTGCTTTTCTCAATGGCAAGGTTGAAGAAGAAGTGTATGTTGCACAACCGCGTGGCTTTGAAGATCCAAAACATCCTAACATGGTATACAAGCTCAACAAGACACTGTATGGCCTCAAACAAGCCCCTCGGGCCTGGTATGACACACTCAAATACTTCCTGAAGAGCAAAGGCTTCATACCTGGTTCCCTAGACCCCACTCTCTTCACGAAGACATATGATGGTGAACTGTTTGTGTGCCAAATATATGTGGATGACATTATCTTCGGCTGCACCAATCAGAAGTACAGTGAAGAGTTTGGATATATGATGCAAGAGCAATATCAGATGTCCATGATGGGAGAGCTGAAGTTCTTCCTCGGTCTTCAAATACGACAACCACGCAATGGCATCTTCATATCTCAAGAGAAGTATCTCAAAGATTGCCTGAAGAAGTTCGGTATGCAAGACTACAAAGGCTTCACAACACCAATGCCAGCGAAACATCATCTGGGTCCTGACGACAATGGTAAAGAGTTCGATCAAAAGGTATACCACTCCATGATTGGTTCTTTACTTTATCTATGTGCATCTAGGCCAGATATTATGCTTAGTGTTTGCATGTGTGCTCTATTTCAAGCGGCACCAAAGGAGTCGCATCACTTAGCTGTGAAGCGAATTCTTCGATATTTGGCTCACACCCCAACTCTAGGATTATGGTATCCAAAGGGCTCAGAGTTTGATCTGGTTGGATTCTCGGATGCTGATTATGCTGGTGACAAAGTTGATCGCAAGTCTACATCAGGCACATGTCACTTTCTGGGACGATCACTTGTATGTTGGTCTTCAAAGAAGCAGAACTGTGTATCTCTCTCCACTGCTGAATCTGAATACATTGCTGCTGGATCTTGTTGCGCTCAGCTTCTGTGGATGAAGCAAACACTCAAGGACTATGGCATTCATCTGAAGCAAGTGCCACTTTACTGCGACAACAAAAGCGCCATCAAGATCGCCAACAACCCAGTTCAGCACTCGAAGACAAAGCACATTGAAATTCGTCATCACTTTCTCAGAGATCATGTTGTGAAGGAAGATATTGATATCATACACGTCAACACTGAAGAGCAATTGGCAGATATCTTCACCAAGCCCTTGGATGAGAAGAGATTTTGCAAGTTACGGTGTGAGCTAAATATCCTGGAATCCTCAAATGTCCTGTGATCAGGCACACATCCTAACCCTTATGCATATTGATGACTTAGATGTGCAACACACGAAGTAAAGTATATCTTCAATCAATGAAGACATACATTCTAAGTGTGAATACATTAATGTGGAATTTGACTTCGGAGCGCCACGATAATTGTGCGTCGTGTCCGGGTCTAATACTTCCTATACGGTGGGTAACGCCACCACCAAATGTTCTATTCTGAAGTGTTTCACTCATGGCATTACCTTGCAATGTCTTCACATTTCGTTTGGCTCCGATCTCAACATATCTTCATGATTATCTTCACTATGTTGATTATATATATATATATATATATATATATATATATATATATATATATATATATATATATATATATATATATATATTAGTGTTCTGTCCTCTACAACATTCACTTATAGCTATGTCTTCATTGTTGAATCTTTTGAACTAAGTGAATGTGATCGGACCCGAACCTCTCTATGCTTTCTATCTCAAATTCTATCTCTCCAAATCATATGCATTCTATTGAAACTGTCGAATGTCTTCTCTGCGTCCTTCAGCAGAAGATACAAAGACAACCATTAAGTCCGTTTTCAATGCTCATTCCTCCACATGAAACCCGGAGAAGTAGGAACGACCACCCGACAATCCAGGCGTGCGTGGGACGTGGAACAAACCCCAAAATTCCGCATAATGGCCACGTGTTCCTCAGATGCAAATCGCCAGGGGCACCTGTGTAATAGCGCAGTGCCGCCCATGTACCTATAAATACACACTTCACAGTGGTCATTATCTCTTCTTCCACTCTCGCACGAACCCTAGTGCCACCGCTAGCCCTCGACGACGCCGGCGACGAAGTGCTTCGCTGCCGCAACCTCTCCGACGCTGTCTTCACGCCGACCGCGGACATCGTCCTCTCCACCGTCACCATAGGTGTCCTCCGTCGCCAAGTTAGGGCATGGAAGATCGAACTGCTCGGCCTCATCTTCCACTTCGTCTAGCAGTTCTTAGTGTGGTAAATAAAACTTCCTTTTTACAGCACCGTTGATCCTATGGATTTGTCACTTTCTACCACAAGAAGTTTCTATTCACACAAGTTAGATCTCTCTCATACTGCATCTCATAACATGCCTAGTATATTCACTTATGCTTCACAAAGTAGTTAGATTCCTCACTTGTACTGATCTGTGGATTCGTACAAATCTGGAACCAACTCCTTATCTATGAGTGAATGTCTTCGCAAAATGAGGTCAATGTCTTCTAAACTGATTTATCTTCAAAATCTTCTGAGAATGCATATGACCTCTTCCCCTTCCCTCGCACCTTAATGCTGTCACAGGTACATGTCCGTGGGAGAATCCTTTGGTTCTCATAGTCTGCATTCATTTGCAGAATTCTTACAACATCACATTAATTCTCCCGAAGCCAGTTCCTGTTGGTCCAGCAAGCGAAAACCTTTGAAGCCTTTGAACGTGTTGAAGCCTTTCAAGTTAAAGTTTATGGCTTCAGAGAAAGCAGCAAGGAAGGGTGGCAGAAAGCGTCGTGGAGAAACATCCAGAGATCTGCTAGATGAACTCTCAGAACTGTACAAGACAGATCCTGAAGAGGATTACAATCAGCGCAAGACCCGAATCCAATGGATTCGAAGATATTGGGCAGAACAATGGTCCAAATACCGATTTGTAACCCAAGAATATGCTGAGAAAAATGCCATCAAGAGAACGTGGGGAGACATCCAATACAAGAATCTTCTACCCAGGTCCAGAGATGAAGCCATTGCTCAAGGCTTCTATCCCTGCATGGTCTGTGGGCCACAGCCAGCTGATGCACACCCATCGTCACTACTATGGTGTCGTGACGACAATCTGTTCAAGCACAACTTCCAGTTTGCCCAGAACTCAGTGAAGTAGAACAAGAAGACTTTGGGGCTAGACTTCAACCCTGGTCCCTCAGCACCAAGGGCAGATGGCACACGAGATGCAGAACCCAATGTCATCGATCCTTTCTCCAACCTTGAAGGCCTCATCACCCGCATCTTAGTTCAAGGGACTGCAGTGAATGAGCCTGCAGCTGACGCTGAATTAGAAGAAGCTCCTGCAGCGCCGAAGACAAAGAAGATGAAGAATCCTAAAGCTTCAAAGCCTGCCCCCTCACCAAAAATCTCAAGGGCGAAGCCACTGGCAATTGCACCTCCTGAAGACAGTGTGCATTCCGAAGACTTATCTCGCATCTCCAAGCCCCAGAAAGTCAAGATGCCTCTGCCTCACACCGGACAAGAGCTAACTGCTACTGCCATTCTGCGCAATGACGACATTGATCTGTCAAGTGATGAAGATCTAGCAGATGACGCTCTTGAGCAACTCATCAAGAGCAAAGAAGAAGCAGAAATCTTCAATGATCTGCCTCTCTTTGATGTGACCATCATCCACAACTTCATTGACGAGTGGTTTGACACGCCAAACATCAGCTTTGAAGATCTGCAGCTACCAATTGGCCTCAGTGTCGCCTTCCAAGGCGCCATTGCTTCAGAACTCGCTATTGCCCAGCGCATTATTGAACTGAAGCAAAAGATTGACTATGAAAAGGCTCAGTTCAAGAAGCATATGGCCAAGCTCAGCGTGCAGGAAGTGAAGAACTTCAAGAGTATGATGCACGAGCTCAAGGAAGCCTTTGTAAAGAAACGTGCAGAAGCTCAGGGTTCGCGTGAGTGCATGAAGACTCTAGCTGACAGATGTGTGCAAGCCTACAATGAGGCTGAGAAGCGCAAAGCCCTTGGGCGTCCTAGCATCGACCCCAGGATGGCCACAAATAAGAAGAAGAAGCCTGCTACGGCTGAACCTGACACACCAAGGCAGGAAGCAGTTCCTATTGTCTTCACAACTAAAATGACTGGCTCGAAGCCAAAAAGCCGGTCAACAGCTTCAGAGCTCAAGAAGACAAGGACTGCTGAGGCTGAAGCCAGGAAGAGGAAACATTCTGAAGCCTCTCCAACTGCCCCCTCCTAGAAGAAGAGGAAGACCAAGAAAGATCGGGCAGCTCCCACAGAGCCCTTGATAGTTGAACCCATTTCTATGGTCTATCCTGAAGCTGAACACCAACTGACCATCCATGAGCCTGCTTCCATAGAGGCTCATGAAGCTGAAGACTTTCCAGCAGCTGATCCCATCGCTGCTGAAGACATTGGTCAACATGACAATGTAGAAGATGGTGCAGTCCTTCCTCAGAACAGCAAACTCATCAGCATTGGTCGTCCACTGACACCAATTGCACAGGATGCTTCTTGGGCGGATCGCCCACAAGAGGAAGGAGACTTTGAGGCCCAGCCCACTCCAACTCCACAGGCGTCGCCCGCGTTGCGCAGGCTTCGCAAAGGTCCAAGGCCTCAAGTCTCTGCTGAAGACAATCTGGCTACATCAGCCGCGGAAGAAGAAGTCCCACAAGTTGCCACTCCCCTGTCCCAACTAGAAGCAGTTCTCAAGGAGAATGTGCCTGTGACCGACCCTCCAGCTCGTCAAGTGGAGGATGAAAATCTTGCGGCTGCCACAACCACCACTAAAGCTAATGTGGAGCCCTCCCCAACGAAAGAAGAAGACAGCGAAGCCACTGATCCCGTCACTTCTGTTCCTGAGTCTGCTGCCGGTCCCCAGTTCGACTATCATGTTGAGCACAGGCCTCAGGTACAGAAGCCAATCCCAAGATTGCCAAGGTTCCTAGGTCCTGCATCAGCACCTGGCTCCTTCAGTATCAATGGCTTCAGGGCAGACAACACATTCTTCGATAGCTCCAGGAACCCCTACTCAAGGGAAAGGATATCATCTGATTGGTTATGGAGCTATCCTCAGCGAAGCTATTACTCATGCATTCTTTACAATCAAGGTCGCATCTTCCCACACAAGAGCCTTGACATTGAAGCCATAGCTGGTCTGCCCTGTATGGAAGAAGCTTTGGATTGCTTCAAGGAAGTTGGACTGCTACCGTTCGTTACTGACCAAGAGCATTGGAATGAAGAGCTGCTGATCCAATTCTATGCCACACTTCACATCCGCGAGTACAGCAGAGATCCGAAGACTTGGGTCCTGGAGTGGATGACTGGAAATGTTCATCACAAAGCCAATGCATTTGACATCATTGAGCTCACTGGTTTGCCCACTCCTGGCGATCTCTACGAGCATGGCTGTCAGCTGCATAGTGAAGCTATTGAGAGCATCTTTAAGAGGCCGGAACCTGATATGAGTCAGATGCTTAGCATGATGAAGCCATTGCCCCAAGATGCTGCTTATCCAACAGAGTTCTTCGTTGAAGACCTTGAGTATCTGCCACAAACCATCTATCACATCATCAGGCGAACTCTCCGGCCCATCAAAGGGCACTCTCCAAATGCCAAGCTTGAGGGTGCAATGAAGACTTTGGTCTTCTATATTCTTGATGGAAAATGCTTCAATGCACAGGACTTATTCATCCACCAACTTGCTGCATCGGGCTCTGATCTGTTTGGCTTGAAGTTCTACGCCCCATGGGTAATGCGGCTAATTAAACTTCACTCCGATATCTCATATCAGCCATCTGCTCGCAATCATAGGATTTTTCTGCCTGATGTGGATATCTCTACTGAAGCCATCTATCCTAAGCCTGCAAAGGAACCTCTAAGTCTTCAGAATGCAGAGCATCAAAGTTTCTCACAGAACATTGAAGGAATTGAAGCAGTCACTCGGGTGTATCCTTTGGCTGGCACTACACGTGCACCACACCCTGCGTCTACTGAAGCCACTGATAGTACAACTGCTCCAAGACCCAAGAAGCGCACTCGTGTTCTCAACGACCGAGAGCTCTTGTGGCTCTTCATTAGAAACAGGATAGGCATCATGACTGGCTGAAGCGTCAGATGAAAAGCCTCTTGGTGGAAGTTAATCGCATTCGCAATCTTGCCACCAAGAATGCTTTCGTTGCCCATGAAACCTGTCGCCGTACATGGAAAGGGCTAACGATGATGTGTTCTGAAGATGATCTCCAAGAGGATGGCTTCACTGAGCGATTCAAGTTTGACTCCATACCTCCTCGAAGAGCTGTGCTGCTAGGAACTCCACCCCTTGAAGACTCTGAGTTCTCTTCATCTGCTGCAACAGTGACTGCCAGAGTTATCGAGGATGAAGATGATGCTACTTCACCACCACCTCCTTCAGCACGCGTCAACTCTGCTCCAAGCTCTTCAGCACCACCTAACACCACCAACGACCCTGCTACTTCACCTACTCTGCATGGGAACGAGTAGATGCTCTATGTCTTCAAACCTTTTTTCTCCTTACTGACAAAAGGGGGAGAAGCATATGAGGTTGATAGTCTTCAAATGGGTCTATATGGGCGGATGCTTTATATTTTGCTTCGTGCTTACAACTCTCGTTTTGCTACATTTGGTTCTTTGAGTTGTAACACTTAAACTCGATGGTCGTCTGCTACTTATCTGCCACTTTGTTTTGCGATGATAAATTCCGCATGTGCGACGATAAATTCCGCACTTAGATCATTCTGCAGACGTCCATTTTCCATTATGCATGTCATTATCTTCATATACTTTCACATGCATAGTGGATTGTCATCATAAGTTGAAGTGGATCTCCACAAGTACAACCTGCCATGTGCATTTGCATCCCAAAAGCAAATTACCTATTTGCACATCTTCAGGGGGAGCCCTTGAAACTTATGAAGATAATTCCTTATCCTTTACAATTTCACAGATTATATTCCCCGTTGAAAACTTCAACTAGTTTGTCATCAATCACCAAAAAGGGGGAGATTGTAAGTGCATCTAGTGCCACCCCTAGTTGGTTTTAGAGTATTGACGACAAACCTAGTTGGGGGACTAATGTGTTTGTGAGAATTGCAGGATAACACAGGTAGAAGTCCCTCATTGATTCAGTTTTCCTACCAGAGATGAGCCCTAAAAATGTACGAAGACATTGAAGCCAAAGGTGGTATATGAAGATATTCACATTGAAGACTATGACAAGAGAAGACACCACATGAAGCCTATGGAGCTCGAAGACTTATATCTTTCGTAGTTCTTTTTCTTTTGTGTTGAGTCATAGGAACCACCGTACTGTTAAGTGGGGTCCAAGAGAACCAGTCAGACTGACTGAAGTGATGCCTAACCAAAAAACCTATGTCTTCGAGTGAAGACTATGAGAGCGAATCTTGTCCAGAGTCGGACAAGTCATCTTTGCTTATAGCCCAAGTAAAGTTGCCGTGTGAGTTTGAAATATGACCGTTGGAACACGTGTCAGTTCCTTAGTGACCCAGGGTCACTTCGGACAAATCAGGTCGGGTTGCCAAGTGGCTATAAATAGCCCACCCCCCACAACCATAAACGGTTGGCTGCTCAGATTGAGAGTACGGCTTTTGTCGTTTGAGAGCAACCCACCTCGAAGGCTTTGAGAGAGAATTCCTTGCGAGGATAAAGCCCTAACCACCCAGAGCCAGAGAGAATTGGGCATTACTTAAGTCTTCTTGTCTGTGTGATCTGAAGACTTATTACACTTGAGGACTGTGCATCCTCCAGCCGGTTAGGCGTCGCGCTCTGAGCATCCAAGAGACATTGTGGTTTGCCGGTGAATGAAGTCTGTGAAGGTTTGGGAGTCTACCTTGAAGACTTACCAGAGTGATTGGGCGAGGTCTGTGTGACCTTAGCTCAAGGGGAATACGGTGAGGACTGGGTGTCCTGAGCTGCGTGTTCAGGACTGGGTGTCCGGGACTGTGTGTCCTATGGTTTAAATACCTAGACGCCCCAACCAGACGTACAGTTGACACAGGAACTAGAACTGGTCCAACAAATCATTGTCTTCAATGAGTCACTGGTTTCATCTTCCCTTCCCTTTACTTACTGTTGCTCCTTGTGAAGTCATTGTATGTTTGCACTATCTTTTGTCTTCACTGAGTGACTGCATGTTCTTTATGGCTTCATAATATCTTCCTACCTGATCCTTACTACATTGCTGCTATTAAGTCATTGTGCTTTCACTTCATTGAATACTTGACTATGGCTTGCCTAGTGTAGTCTACCTTCCGCTGCATGGTAATAGGTTTATTTCTATCGTTTGTCTTCATAACTTCCATGTTTTGAAGACTTTCATAAAAATCGCCTATTCACCCCCCCTCTAGTCGATATAACACACTTTCAAGCACGGCTACAGTAATCAGCAGCCGACAAGACCCGCCCGCTGCGGACGCGGCCTGTCGGATCCGTACCAGACCAGTCAGCGGGGCCCACCAGCGGCGGGCCCCAGCAGTCGGCGGAGAAGTCGGAGGTCGGAGGCACTGACGGCTGGGCCCGCACCCAGTCGAATTACCATTGTACCCCTGGGGGGTAGGCCTATATAAACCCCCCAGGGCACCCATGCAAGGGGTTGGATCCCAGTAGTTCTATACCATACCAGATAGAAGGAGAGAGCTATCCTTGCCCTCTCCTACCACCAGACACAGCTCAAGGAGCAACCGTGTAAACACTTGACCATAGTGATCATGCGGAGAACCCGTAGAGCAGCAGTAGGGGTATTATCTCCCCGGAGAGCCCTAAAGCTGGGTAAGATTCGCCGGCGTGCATGTCTTCGCCTCATCCCATTTCCAGGCACCGGCGACGTTCTACTCGCCCCCACCATGATAAGCCATCCGTTGGCATATGTCGCACCAAACCCCCGACACTACTTGTCTCGGACGTGATGCCTATATACATGATCATACCTATATATTCTCATAACTATGCTCAATTCTGTCAATTGCTCAACAGTAATTTGTTCACCCACCGTAGAATACTTATGCTCTTGAGAGAAGCCACTAGTGAAACCTATGGCCCCCGGGTCTCTTTCTCATCATAACAATCTCCATCACTTCATTATTGCTTTCCTTTTACTTTGCTTTTACTTTTTACTTTGCATCTCTATACCAAAAATACCAAAAATATTATTTATCATCTCTATCAGATCTCAATTTCTTAAGTGACCGTGAAGGGATTGACAACCCCTAAGCGCGTTGGTTGCGTTGAGCTATTGTTTTTGTTTAGGTACGAGGGACTCGCACGTAGCCTCCAACTGGATTGATACCTTGGTTCTCAAAAACCGAGGGAAATACTTACGCTACTTTGCTGCATCATCCTCTCCTCTTCGGGGAAATCCAACGTAGTGCTCAAGAGGTAGCAAGAAGAATTTCTGGCGCCGTTGCCGGGGAGTCTGTGCAAAAGTCAACATACCAAGTACCCATACATTATTTGCAATTTGCCTCTCGTTTTCCTCTCCCCCACTTCACCCTTGCCGTTTTATTCGCCCTCTCTCTCTATCCTCCCTTTCTATTTGTCTCTTTTTGCCTATTTGCTTTTTCTTTGCTCGTGTGTTGGATTGCTTGTTTGTCGCGATGGATCTTCCTAGACTCGGTGATCTTCACTTTAAAAGGTCAGAGGAGATCGAAAACAACGTCAGGAAGTTTATGGTTTTGCAATTTGAGCATAATAATTTCTTTAGAAATGAGCTTAAGGAACAAAAAGGTTTTATGAGTTATATGAATAAAGAGCTCGATGATATGTCTAAATAATTTGATGGTATAAGATCCCAAATTGCTCGTCTTGAAAAATTAACTGCTGAAATTTCGGATATGCAAGCTACCTTAGTCAATAAGATGGCTGCTAAACCAGATTCCTATGAAAATCAAGATGAAGATCTAAATGTTATTGATGTGTCCCCTATTAAATCTTTGTTTTGCAATATTAATCTTGATAATGATGGGACTGAATATGATCCACCTTTACTTAGAAGGCGTTCTAAACATTCGGAGTATTTAGATCTTGATGGTGAAATTGATAAAAGAAATAAAACCCTAGATGATGCTAAACCTACTATATTGGATTTCAAGAAATTTAATTATGAAAATTGCTCTTTAATTTATTGTATTTCCTTGTTGTAATCCGTTCTAAATTCTCCTCATGCTTATAGTCAAAATAAAGCCCTTATCGAACAATTCGTTGATGCCTTGATGCAATCTTATGAAGAAAAACTTGAGTTGAAAGTTTCTATCCCTAGAAAATTTTATGATTATTGGGAACCTACTATTAAAAATTAAAATTAAAGATTATGAGTTTTATGCTTTGTGTGATTTGGATGCTAGTGTCTCTACTATTCCCAAAACTTTGTGTGATTTGCTAGATTTCCGTGATTTTGATGATTGCTCTCTAAACTTGCATCTTGCGGATTCCACTATAGAAACCTATGGGAAAAATTAATGATGTTCTTATTGTTGCAAATAGGAATTATGTGCCCATATATTTTATCGTTCTTGATACAGATTGCAATCCTTCTTGCCCCATTATTCTCGGTAGACCTTTCCTTAGAACGGTTGTTGCAATTATTGATATGAAGGAAGGGAATATTAGATTTCAATTTCCATTAAAGAAGGGCATGGAACACTTCCCTAGAAATAAAATAAAATTACCATATGAATCTATCATGAGAGCCACTTATGGATTGCCTATCAAAGATGGCAATACCTAGATCTATTCTTGCTTGTTATGCCTAGCTAGGGGCGTTAAACGATAGCGCTTGTTGGGAGGCAACCCAATTTTATTTTCCTTCCTTGATTTTTTCTCCTGTTTAGTAATAAATAAATTATTTAGCCTCTGTTTTGGTTTTTTTGTGTTTAATTAGTGTTTGTGCCAAGTAGAACCGTTGGGAAGACTTGGGGAAAATCTTTTTAATCTTGCTGTAAAAAACAGAAACTTTAGCGCTCACGAGAATTGCTGTCATTTTTATTTGGAAAGTGATATTTAGTTAATTCTTTTTTAATATGATTAATATATAAATTCCTCACGTCCAGAAATTTATTTTAGAATTTTTGGGGTTCCAGATCTTGGGTTAGCTACAGATTACTACAGACTGTTCTGTTTTTGACAGATTCTGTTTTTCGTGTGTTGTTTGCTTATTTTGATGAATCTATGGCTAGTAAAATAGTTTATAAACCATAGAGAAGTTGTAATACAGTAGGTTTAACACCAATATAAATAAAGAATGAGTTCATTACAGTACCTTGAAGTGGTCTTTTGTTTTCTTTCGCTAACAGAGCTCACGAGTTTTCTACTTTAAGTTTTGTGTTGTGAAGTTTTCAAGTTTTGGGTAAAGATTTGATGGATTATGGAACAAGGAATGGCAAGAGCCTAAGATTGGGGATTCCCATGGAACCCCCAAGATAATCTAAGGACACCTAAAAGCCAAAGCTTGGGGATGCCCCGGAAGGCATCCCCTCTTTCGTCTACTTCTATCGGTAACTTTACTTGGAGCTATATTTTTATTCACCATATGATATGTGTTTTGCTTGGAGCATCTTTTATGATTTGAGTCTTTGCTTGTTAGTCAACACAATCATCCTTGCTGTACACACCTTTCGAGAGAGCCATACATAATTTTGAATTTGATAGAATACTCTATGTGCTTCACTTATATCTTTTGAGCTCTATAGTTTTACTCTAGTGCTTCACTTATATCTTTTGAGTTTTATAGCTTTGCTCTAGCGCTTCACTTATATCTTTTAGAGCACGGTGGTGGATTTGTTTTATAGAAACTATTGATCTCTCATGCTTCACTTAGATTATTTTGAGAGTCTTAATAGCATGGTAATTTGCTTAATAATAATATGCTTGGTATTCAAGATTTGTAAAACTTTCTTTTGAGTGCGTTGAATACTAAGAAAAAAATTGATGCTTGATAATTGTTTTGAGATATGAGGATGGTGATATTAGAGTCATGCTAGTTGAGTAGTTGTGAATTTGAGAAATGCTTGTGTTAAAGTTTGTGATTCCCGTAGCATGCACGTATGGTGAACCATTATGTGATGAAGTCGGAGCATGATTTATTTATTGATTGTATTCCTTATGAGTGGCGGTCGGGGACGAGCGATGGTCTTTTCCTACCAATCTATCCCCCTAGGAGCATGCGCGTAATACTTTGCTTTGGTAACTTCTAGATTTTTGCAATAAGTATATGATTTCTTTATGACTAATGTTGAGTCCATGGATTATAGGCACTTTCCTTCCTTCCACCATTGCTAGCCTCTCTAATACCGCGCACTTTTCGCCAATATCATACACCCACCAAATACCTTCCTCAAAACAGCCACCATACCTACCTATCATGGCATTTCCATAGCCATTCCGAGATATATTGCCATGCAACTTTCCACCGTTCCGTTCATTATGACACGCTCCATCATTGTCATATTACTAGCATGATCATGTAGTTGACGTCATATTTGTGGCAAAGCCACCATTCATAATTCTTTCATACATGTCACTCTTGATTCATTGCATATCCCGGTATACCACCGAAGGCATTCATATAGAGTCATATTTTGTTCTAAGTATTGAGTTGTAATTGTTGAGTTGTAAGAAAAATAAAAAGTGTGATGATCATCATTTTTAGAGCATTGTCCCAAGTGAGGAAAGGATGATGGAGACTATGATTCCCCCCCCCCAAGTCGGGATGAGACTCCGGACGAAAAATAAAAAAAAGAGGCCATAAAAAAGAGAAGGCCCAAACAAAAAAAATGAGAGAAAAAGAGAGAAGGGACAATGTTACTATCCTTTTACCACACTTGTGCTTCAAAGTAGCATCATGATCTTCATGATAGAGAGTCTCTCATTCTGTCAATTTCATATACTAGTGGGAATCTTTCATTATAGAACTTGGCTTGTATATTCCAATGATGGGCTTCCTCAAAATGCCCTAGGTCTTCGTGAGGAAGCGAGTTGGATGCACACCCACTTAGTTTCTTTTGTTGAGCTTTCATATACTTATAGCTCTAGTCCATCCGTTGCATGTCAATCCCTACTCACTCACATTGATATCTATTGATGGGCATCTCCATAGCTCGTTGATACGCCTAGTTGATGTGAGACTATCTTCCCCTCATTTTGTCTTCTCCATAACCACCATTCTATTCCACATATAGTGCTATATCCATGGCTCACGCTCATGTATTGCGTGAAGATCGAAAAAGTTTTGAAAATGTCAAAAGTATGAAACAATTGCTTGGCTTGTCATCGGGGTTGTGCTTTATTTAAATACTTTGTGTGGTGAAGATAGAGCATAGCCAGACTATATGATTTTGTAGGGATAGCTTTCTTTGGCCATGTTATTTTAAGAAGACATAATTGCTTTGTTAGTATGCTTGAAGTATTGTTATTTTTATGTCAACATGAACTTTTGTCTTGAATCTTTTTGGATCTGAATATTCATACCACAATTAACAAGATTTACATTGAAATTATGCCAAGTAGCACTTCGCATCAAAAATTCTATTTTTATCATTTACCTACTCGAGGACGAGCATGAATTAAGCTTGGGGATGCTTGATACGTCTCCAACGTATCTATAATTTTTGATTGCTCCATGCTATATTACCTACTGTTTTGGACTATATTGGGCTTTATTTTCCACTTTTATATTATTTTTGGGACTAACCTATTAACTGGAGGCCCAACCCAGAATTGCTATTTTTTTGCCTATTTCAGTGTTTCGGAGAAACAGAATATCAAACAGAGTCCAAACGGAATAAAACCTTCGGGAACATGATTTTCTCATCAAATAAGACCCAGGAGACTTGGACCCTCCATCATGAAATCCACAAGGCAGTCACGAGGGTGGAGGGCGCCCCCCCCTAGGACGTGCCCCTGCCTCGTGGGCCCCTCGAAGCTCCACCGATGTACTCCTTCCTCCTATATATACCTACATACCCCTAAATGATCAGATACGGAGCTAAAAACCTAATTCCACCGCCGCAACTTTCTGTATCCACGAGATCCCATCTTGGGGCCTGTTCCGGAGCTCCGCCGGAGGGGGCATCGATCACGGAGGGCTTCTACATCATCATCCAAGCCTCTTCGATGAAGTGTGAGTAGTTTACTTCAGACCTACGGGTCCATAGTTAGTAGCTAGATGGCTTCTTCTCTCTTTTTGGATCTCAATACAATGTTCTTCCCCTCTCTCATGGAGATCTATTCGATGCAATCTTCTTTTTGCGGTGTGTTTGTTGAGACCGATGAATTGTGGGTTTATGATCCAGTCTATCTATGAATAATATTTGAATCTTCTCTGAATTCTTTTATGTATGATTGGTTATCTTTGCAAGAGCCAAAACCCTAATTCCACCGCCATAACTTTCTGTATCCATGAGATCCCATCTTGAGGCCTTTTCCGGAGCTCCGTTGGAGGGGGTATCGATCACAGAGGGCTTCTACATCAACACCATAGCCTCTCCGATGAAGTGTGAGTAGTTTACTTCAGACCTTCGGGTCCATAGTTATTAGCTAGATGGCTTCTTCTCTCTTTTTGGATCTCAATACAAAGATCTCCCCCTCTCTTATGGAGATCTATTCGATGTAATCTTCTTTTGCGGTGTGTTTGTTGAGACCGATGAATTGTGGGTTTATGATCAAGTTTATCTATGAACAATATTTGAATCTTCTATGAATTCTTTTATGTATGATTGGTTATCTTTGCAAGTCTCTTCGAATTATCAGTTTGGTTTGTCCTACTAGATTGATCTTTCTTGCAATGGGAGAAGTGCTTAGCTTTGGGTTCAATCTTGCGGTGTCCTTTCCCAGTGACAGTAGGGGCAGCAAGGCACGTATTGTATTGTTGCCATCAAGGATAACAAGATGGGTTTTATATCACATTGCATGAGTTTATCCCTCTAGATCATGTGATCTTGCTTAAAGCGTTACTCTGTTCTCTTGAACTTAATACTCTAGATGCATGCTGGATAGCGGTTGATGTGTGGAGTAATAGTAGTAGATGCAGGCAGGAGTCGGTCTACTTGTCTTGGACATGATGCCTATATACATGATCATACCTAGATATTCTCATAACTATGCTCAATTCTGTCAATTGCTCAATAGTAATTTGTTCACCCACCGTAATACTTATGCTCTTGAGAGAAGCCACTAGTGAAACCTATGGCCCCCGGGTCTATTTTCCATCATATTAATCTTCCAATACTTAGTTATTTCCTTTGCCATTTATTTTACTTGCATCTTTATTTCTTTTTATCATAAAAATACCAAAAATATTATCTTATCATATCTATCAGATCTCACTTTCGTAAGTGACCGTGAAGGGATTGACAACCCCTTTATCGCGTTGGTTGCAAGGAGTTTATTTGTTTGTGGAGGTGCGAGGGACTCGTGTGTGGCCTCCTACTGGATTGATACCTTGGTTCTCAAAAACTGAGGGAAATACTTACGCTGCTCTGCTGCATCACCCTTTCCTCTTCAAGGGAAAACCAACGCAGTGCTCAAGAGGTAGCAAGAAGGATTTCTGGCGCCGTTGCGGGGAGTCTACGCAAAAGTCAACATACCAAGTACACATCAAAAACCCTTATCTCCCGCATTACATTATTTGCCATTTTCCTCTCGTTTTCCTCTCCCCCACTTCACCCTTGCCGTTTTATTCACCCTCTCTCTCCGTCCTCCTCCTCTTTCTCTATTCGCCTCTTTTTGCCCGTCTCTTGTTTGCTTGTGTGTTGGATTGCTTGCTTGTCATGATGGCTCAAGATAATACCAAATTGTGTGACTTTACTAATACCAACAACAATGATTTTATTAGCACTCTGATTTCTCCTCTTACCGATGCCGAATCTTGTGAAATTAATGCTGCTTTGCTGAATCTTGTCATGAAAGATCCGTTTTCCGGCCTTCCAAGTGAAGATGCCACTACCCATCTAAACAACTTTGTTGATTTGTGTGATATGCAAAAGAAGAAATACATGGACAATGATAGTGTTAAATTGAAGCTATTTCCTTTTTCGCTTAGAGATCATGCTAAAGCTTGGTTTTCGTCTTTGCCTAAAAATAGTATTGATTCGTGGAATAAGTGCAAAGATGCTTTTACCTCTAAGTATTTTCCTCCCGCAAAGATCATCTCTCTTAGAAACGATATTATGAATTTTAAGCGACTTGATCATGAACATGTTGCACAAGCTTGGGAGAGGATGAAATTAATGATACGTAATTGCCCTACACATGGTTTGAATTTATGGATGATTATACAAAAAATTTATGCCGGATTGAATTTTGCTTCTAGAAACCTTTTAGATTCGGTCGCGGGAGGCACTTTTATGGAAATCACTTTAGGAGAAGCTACTAAACTCCTAGATAATATTATGGTTAATTACTCTCAATGGCACACTGAAAGATCTACTAATAAGAAAGTGCATGCGATAGAAGAAATTAATGTTTTGAGTGGAAAGATGGATGAACTTATGAAATTATTTGCTAATAAAAGTGTTTCTTCTGATCCTAATGATATGCCTTTGTATACTTTGATTGAGAATAATAATGAATCTTTGGATGTGAATTTTGTTGGTAGGAATAACTTTGGTAACAACACGTATAGAGGAAACTTTAATCCTAGGCCATATCCTAGTAATTCCTCTAATAATTATGGTAACTCCTACAACAATTCTTATGGAAATTTTAATAAGATGCCTCTGATTTTGAATCTAATATTAAAGAATTTATTACTTCGCAAAAGAATTTCAATGCTTTGATTGAAGAAAAATTGCTTAAGATTGATGAGTTGGCCAGGAACGTTGATAGAATTTCTCTTGATGGTTATTCTTTGAAATTTAGATCTATTTCACCTAAGCATGATATCAATGAGTCTCTCAAAGCTATGAGAATTTCCATTTATGAGAGAAAAGAAAGAACCGCTAGGATGCGTGCTAAGAAATATTGCTTTATAAAAGCGTGTTCTTCTAGTTTCCATGATAACAAAGATGAAGATCTAAAAGTTATTGATGTGTCCCCTATTAAATCTTTGTTTTGTAATATGAATCTTGATAATGATGGGACTGAATATGATCTACCTTTACCTAGAAGGCATTCCAAAAATTCGGAGCCTTTAGATCTTGATGCTAAAATTGTTAAAACTGGGATTGAAGAAGTCAAAACTTTAAATATCGATGAACCCACTATTTTGGATTTCAAGGAATTTAATTATGATAATTGCTCTTTGATAAATTGTATTTCCTTGTTGCAATTAGTGCTAAATTCTCCTCATGCTTATAATCAAAATAAAGCCTTTACCAAACATATCGTTGATGCTTTGATGCAATCTTATGAAGAAAAACTTGAGTTGGAAGTTTCTATCCCTAGAAAACTTTATGATGAGTGGGAACCTACTATTAAAATTAAAATTAAAGATCATGAGTGCTATGCTTTGTGTGATTTGGGTGCTAGTGTTTCCATGATTCCTAAGACTTTGTGTGATTTGCTAGGTTTCCGTGATTTTAATGATTGCTCTTTAAACTTGCACCTTGTGGATTCAACTATCAAGAAACCTACATGAAGAATTAATGATGTTTTTATTGTTGCAAATAGGAATTATGTCCCTGTAGATTTTATTGTTCTTGACATAGATTGCAATCCTTCATGTCTTATTATTCTTGGTAGACCTTTCCTTAGAACGATTGGTGCAATTATTGATATGAAGGAAGGGAATATTAGATTCCAATTTCCGTTAAGGAAAGGCATGGAACACTTCCCTAGAAAGAAAATTAAATTACCATATGAATCTATCATGAGATCCACTTATGGGTTGCCTACCAAAGATGGCAATACCTAGATCTATCTTCGCTTTTATGCCTAGCTAGGGGCGTTAAACGATAGCGCTTGTTGGGAGGCAACCCAATTTTATTTTTATTCCTTGATTTTTTTCTCCTGTTTAGTAATAAATAATTTATCTATCCTCTGTTTTTCTTGTGTTTTTTGTGTTTAATTAGTGTTCGTGCCAAGTAGAACCGTTGGGAAGACTTGGGGAAAATCTTTTTAATCTTGCTGTAAAAAACAGAAACTTTAGCGCTCACGAGAATTGCTGTCATTTTTATTTGGAAAGTGATATTTAGTTAATTCTTTTTTAATATGATTAATATATAAATTCCTCACGTCCAGAAATTTATTTTAGAATTTTTGGGGTTCCAGATCTTGGGTTAGCTACAGATTACTACAGACTGTTCTGTTTTTGACAGATTCTGTTTTTCGTGTGTTGTTTGCTTATTTTAATGAATCTATGGCTAGTAAAATAGTTTATAAACCATAGAGAAGTTGGAATACAGTAGGTTTAACACCAATATAAATAAAGAATGAGTTCATTACAGTACATTGAAGTGGTGTTTTGTTTTTTCTTTCGCTAACGGAGCTCACGAGATTTTCTACTTTAAGTTTTGTGTTGTGAAGTTTTCAAGTTTTGGGTAAAGATTCGATGGATTATGGAACAAGGAGTGGCAAGAGCCTAAGATTGGGGATGACCATGGAACCCCCAAGATAATCTAAGGACACCTAAAATCCAAAGCTTGGGGATGCCCCGGAAGGCATCCCCTCTTTCGTCTACTTCCATCGGTAACTTTACTTGGAGCTATATTTTTATTTACTACATGATATGTGTTTTGCTTGGAGCGTCTTGTATTATTTGAGTCTTTATTTGTTAGTTTTCCACAATCATCCTTGCTGTACACACCTTTTGAGATATACACACATGATTCGGAAATTGTTATAATACTCTATGTCCTTCACTTATATCTTTTGAGTTATATAGTTTTTGCTCTAGTGCTTCACTTATATCTTTTAGAGCATGTTGGTGGACCTGTTTTATAGAAACCATTGTTCTCTCATGCTTCACTTAGACTATTTTGAGAGTCCTACAAAACAGCGTGGTAAATTGCTTTAATTATGTTAGGCATTCAAGATTAATAATAAAATTTTCTTATGAGTGTGTTGAATACTATGAGAAGTTTGATACTTGATAATTGTTTTGAGATATGGAGATGGTGATATTAGAGTCATGCTAGTTGAGTAGTTGTGAATTTGAGAAATAATTGTGCTAAAGTTTGTGATTCCCGTAGCATGCACGTATGGTGAACCGTTATGTGATGAAGCCGGAGCATGATTTATTTATTGATTGTCTTCCTTATGAGTGGCAGTCGGGGACGAGCGATGGTCTTTTCCTACCAATCTATCCCCCTAGGAGCATGAGCGTAATACTTTGCTTTGATAACTTGTAGATTTTTGCAATAAGTATATGAGTTCTTTATGACTAATGTGGAGTCCATGGATCATACGCACTCTCACCCTTCCACCATGGCTAGCCTCTCTAATACCGCGCACCTTTCGCCGGTATCATACAACCACCATATACCTTCCTCAAAACAGCCACCATACCTACCTATCATGGCATTTCCATAGCCATTCCGAGATATATTGCCATGCAACTTACCACCGTTCCGTTTACTATGACACACTCCATCATTCTCATATTGCTTTGCGTGATCATGTAGTTCACATTGTATTCGTGGCAAAGCCACCGTTCATAATTCTTTCATACATGTCACTCTTGATTCATTGCATATCCCAGTATACCGCCAGAGGAATTCACATAGTCTTATTTTGTTCTAAGTATTGAGTTGTAATTGTTGAGTTGTAAGTAAATAAAAAAAGCGTGATGATCATCATTTTTAGAGCATTGTCCCAAGTGAGGAAAGGATGATGGAGACTATGATTCCCCCACAAGTCGGGATGAGATTCCGGACTAAATTAAAAAAATGAGGCCATAAAAAAGAGAGAGAAAAGGCCCAAATAAAAAAACGAGAGAAAAAGAGAGAAGGGACAATGCTACTATCCTTTTACCACACTTGTGCTTCAAAGTAGCACCAAGATCTTCATAGAGAGTCTCCTATGTTATCACTTTCATATACCAATGAGGATTTTTCATTATAGAACTTGGCTTGTATATTCCAGTGATGGGCTTCCTTAAAATGCCCTAGGTCTTCGTGAGCAAGTGAGTTGGATGCACACCCACTTAGTTCTTTTTGTTGAGCTTTCATGTACTTATAGCTCTAGTGCATCCGTTGCATAGCAATCCCTACTCACTCACATTGATATCTATTAATGGGCATCTCCATAGCCCGTTGATATGCCTAGTTGATGTGAGACTATCTTCCCCCTTTTTGTCTTGTCCACAACCACCATTCCATTCCACCTATAGTGCTATGTCCATGGCTCATGCTCATGTATTGCGTGCAGACTGAAAAAGTTTGAGAACACCAAAAGTATGAAACTATTGCTTGGCTTGTCATCGGGGTTGTGCATGATTTAAATACTTTGTGTGGTGAAGATGGAGCGTAGCCAGACTATATGATTTTGTAGGGATAACTTTCTTTGGCCATGTTATTTTGAAGAGACATAATTGCTTAGTTAGTATGCTTGAAGTATTATTATTGCTATGTCAATATTGAAATTTTGTCTTGAATCTTTCGGATCTGAATATTCATACCACAATTAAGAAGAATTACATTGAAATTATGCCAAATAGCATTCCACATCAAAAATTCTGTTTTTATCAATTACCTACTCGAGGACGAGCAGGAATTAAGCTTGGGGATGCTTGATACGTCTCCAACGTATCTATAATTTTTGATTGTTCCATGCTGTATTATATCCTATTTTGGACATTATTGGGCTTTATTATACACTTTTATATTATTTTTGGGACTAACCTATTAACCGGAGGCCCAGCCCAGAATTGCTATTTTTGCCTATTTCAGAGTTTTGCAAAAAAAGAATATCAAACGGAGTCCAAATGAAATGAAACCTTCGGGAACGTGATTTTTGGAACAAACATGATCCAGAGGATTTGGACCCTACGTCAAGACATCAACCAGGAAGGCACGAGGTAGGGGGGCGCGCCTACCCCCAAGCGCGCCCTCCACCCTCGTGGGGCCCATGTTGCTCCATCGACGTACTTCTTCCTCCTATATATATGTACGTACCCCCAAACTACCAGATACGGAGCCAGAACCCTAATTCCACTACTGTAACTTTCTGTATCCATGAGATCCCATCTTGGGGCCTTTTCCGGAGCTCCGCCAAAGGGGGTATCAATCACGGAGGGCTTCTACATCAACACCATAGCCTCTCCGATGAAGTGTGAGTAGTTTACTTCAGACCTTCGGGTCCATAGTTATTAGCTAGATGGCTTCTTCTCTCTTTTTGGATCTCAATACAAAGTTCTCCCCCTCTCTTGTGGATCTATTCGATGCAATCTTCTTTTGCGGTGTGTTTGTTGAGACCGATGAATTGTGGGTTTATGATCAAGTTTATCTATGAACAATATTTGAATCTTCTCTGAATTCTTTTATGTATGATTGGTTATCTTTGCAAGTCCCTTTGAATTACCAGTCTGGTTTGGCCTAATAGATTGATCTTTCTTGCAATGGGAGAAGTGCTTAGCTTTGGGTTCAATCTTGCGGTGTCCTTTCCCAATGACAGTAGGGGCAGCAAGGCACGTATTGTATTGTTGCCATCGAGGATAACAAGATGGGGTTTATATCATATTGCACGAGTTTATCCCTCTACATCATGTCATCTTGCTTAAAGCGTTACTCTGTTCTCTTGAACTTAATACTCTAGATGCATGCTGGATAGCGGTCGATGTGTGGAGTAATAGTAGTAGATGCAAGCAGGAGTCGGCTACTTGTCTTGGACGTGATGCCTATATACATGATCATACCTAGATATTCTCATAACTATGCTCAATTATGTCAATTGCTCAACAGTAATTTGTCCACCCACCGTAATAGTTATGCTCTCGAGAGAAGTCACTAGTGAAACCTATGGCCCCCGGGTCTATTTTCCATCATATTAATCTTCCAATACTTAGTTATTTCCTTTGCCATTTATTTTACTTGCATCTTTATTTCTCTTTATCATAAAAATACCAAAAATATTATCTTATCATATCTATCAGATCTCACTTTCGTAAGTGACCGTGAAGGGATTGACAACCCCTTTATTGCGTTGGTTGCGAGGAGTTTATTTGTTTGTGTAGGTGCGAGGGACTCGTGCGTGGCCTCCTACTGGATTGACACCTTGGTCCTCAAAAACTAAGGGAAATACTTACGCTGCTCTGCTGCATCACCCTTTCCTCTTCAAGGGAAAACCAACGCAGTGCTCAAGAGGTAGGAGACACTGAATTGTGCTTGTGAGTTGCCTATGTTTTGCCGAAATGTCGATTTATTTCCATTTTAGCGAATTCCGGGCAAACTCTAGATCTATATGTCCTATTCTTAGGGAAGGTCATGCCGAATTTTTGTATGAGTTTGATGCATGCACACATTTTTGTAATCCATTTGTTTATTATTACCGTGCAGGTGTTCATGATGGTCAGTGGAACGATGGTGGACACGTGGTTGTGATCGGCGGTGCAGGACATGAAAGAAAATAACCTGACAGAGGTTTTATGTCCATGTCGAAGATGCAAAGGAATAGTTTGGCTCGACCCCTATGACGATGGCCGTGTTGAAGCACACCTGCTCATGACTAGTTTCATGGATGGCTATACTCGGTGGCTTATTGAAGATGAGGATGATGATGTTGAGGACACTGACGGGGCAGGCAATGACGACACGGGGCAATACAAAGAGATGATCGATAATGGCGGCGGGGAAGAGGCCGGACATGGCAGCGGAGAATCGGCCGAACATGGCAGCGGAGAAGGGGATGGACATGGCAGCGGAGAGAACGTGGACTCCACGCTGCAGAGTTCGTCGGTACAAGTTCAATCGTGCGGGACCCTCATGTTCAAGCACTGCTTCACAAGGAGACGAGTACTGAGAGAGCTTCTTCTAGAGAGGAGGCTAAGTTGCAGCAACTGGTGGTAGACTCGAACACTCCATCATATGATGGTTGCAATCCTGAGTTGACCCGCTTGATTTTCACACTCCAACTCCTGAAGACGAATGCTAAACAGAAACGGACCAACACTAGCCTCGGTGAGCATCTCAAGTACCTAAAGGATGTTCTTCCCACGAGGAATCTATGTCCTACTAGTGTGGATGAGGCCAAGAAGATCATGTGCCCTCTTGATCTGCCGCATGTTAGATACCATGCATGCATCAACGATTGCATAATTTATCAGAAGGAGCACACGGAAAAACAAGTTGTCCGGTGTGCAATGCTTCTCGATACAAGAAGGCCAGGAAGAAATCTCCCCAGAAAGTTGTATGGTACTTACCAATCACTCCCCGTCTCCAGTGGAGAGCGTTGAACGACTTCTATTGGTATTTCGAATGTGATGCAAGGAACATTGTGCTCGACACGCATACCGATGGCATGAATCCGTTTGACAACCATGTCAGTGAGAACGACACCTATGGGATCACAGGGAATCCCTTCTACGGTTGGCGCGTGCGAGGCTGTGGAAAGAGCGGGTTTAGAAGATCAACACGGGGGAGTTTATCCAGGTTCGGGCCGCAAGTGATGCGTAATACTCTACTCCTGCTGGTTTGTGTTTATCCGGTGTTCTTGGACTAGCTACAAAGCGTGCAAGGTCCAAAAAGTTCGAATCCTCTCACAATACACCGCGGGCCTCCTTTTATAGTCAAAGGGGCTGCCACAGTGGCACACAGGAGGTGGGAAGTTGTACAATAGTCGAGTTTATCGCCTGACATTATGGGACAAAATGCATTAAATGCGCCACTTAGGTGTCCTCTTGCTTTATCGAGGATGGCAACGAAGCCTGTCCCGTCCGTCGCTGCTTTGCCTTGCTCCGACATGCGTCCAGGCCAACGAGGCATGCAACGCCATGTAAGCTGGCTTGCTGCTGAGCTGGCGTGGTGGCAGGGTCTTCACGAAGATCTGCATGCCACCATGTAGGTGCTTGACTAGTTGTCTTAGGAGCCACGTACTGCCACGTGGGTACCTGCTTAGTTGGTGGGTCGACCACTGAGTTGGGGCGGCGACGGGGCGGCAAGGCCTTGCCGCGGTCTTGCTGATCTTCTTAGCAAGGGTCTTGCTGGGGCCTTGTGGGCGCCCTCGGCATGAGTCTTGCCGGGGCCTTGTGGGTATCTTTGGCAGTAGCCTTGCCAGGGCCTCGTGGGCATCCTCGGCAAGGGGCCTTGCTGTTGTCTTGTTTCTTGGTTCCTATCTAGGCCTTGCAGGCCCTTTATCTTCACAAAGATCTGCATGCCACCATAGAGGCGCCTCCTAAGTCTTGGTTCTGATGTGGTTGATGGCGTCAGGACTCTTAGACTCAAGGGTGGCAACCTTGTTGGTGTTCGGCAAGTCGCCCCGGCAAGGCTCTTGCCGGGCCCGTGAAGGCCACCCCGGCAAGGGCCTTGCCGGGGAAGTTTCAGCTCGCCCGTCTGCTCTTCATGCCTCTGGCCTCGAGCACGGCTCTAGTAGTCTTGGGTCTTCGCTTCCTTTGCTCTGACAAGCGTGGCCTCATGCGTGTGGCTGCGACTGCCCGCACACAAGTAAAGGGGTACAAAAAGGACCCCTACTTTTGTACACCGACATAAGCCCCTGGGCCTGGGTCACATATAAGCGCAGAGCATTATTGAGCCAGGCCCAGAACATTGCGCGGGCGCGTGGGCGGTGGAGTTTTACCGTAGTAACTCCCTCGGCAGTTGCGCTTCCCCACGACCCATGTTGAATGCGCGACGTGGGGGTCGTGCATGCGGCGGTTGCTGCACGCCTGCGTCACATCATGGTAAATGGTAAAGAGGTGACCCACGCCTTCCCCATAGAAAGAGGAAAACGTAGGGGCACGGCTCATTTACTAAGTGGACTCGGGTCGTGGCCTTCAAGGCGCCCGCGCCCACGATCACGGGGTGGAAAACAGCCGCTTCACTTGTCTTCTCGATTCTGGCCTACTCGCCATGTGTCCCCCATGCCCCAAGGAGGGTAGGCGGCGGACGCGGAGGGCACGAGCCTTAATGGCGAGGCGGGAAACCGGGTCGCCGCTGATTGGAGCAGCGGGTCGGTCCCGATTCCCTGCGCCCCTAACGGCCGGATTGGTTAAGTGGGGCGGCCGAGCCCCAGCCCCGCCCCTTTATAAGAAGGGGAGGGGGATGGCACCCTTCAATCCTCCAACATCCATCTCCTTCCATCTTGACTCCTTCCTTCCCTTCGCTATAGCGAGAGTGCGCGCCGGCACTCCGATGGCAGCGACGAGAGTCTCTCCTCGACAGCGTGCCCCCCTCCCCAAGAGCTCATGGCGGCGGAGCCGGCCACGAGAGGAAGAGGGAGGGGGCGAGGCCGAGACTGCCATGGCGCTCGGGGGAGAGGAGGAGGGGGCAGCGCACTGGCCGCGCCTTCGCTCATGGCTCTTCCCCCAATGGAGGGCCATGTCGGAGACCAGCCCCGCGATTTCTTCATCAGGTTGCACAAGCCAGTGCGCGGTCGCCTTTGTCTCCCCACTCCGTTCGCTCAGGGGATGGAGCTCGACCCGCCACAAGCCTTGAGGCTTCATATGAGGGGCTGCGAGAATGGCGGCATGCGGGTCGATGTCGACTTCCCCGCCCCTCACGTCATGTATCTCTGCCGCGGGTGGAAAGCCTTCGCCCGTGCCCATAGCCTGTCGGAGGGGCTCGTCCTCCACTTCAAATTGATGGAGAATGGCTTGCTCTCCGTCAAGGTTCTTGGGCACTTGGGAACTCGCCTAAGGTGCTGCATGGAGAGCTCCACTGACGATGAAACCTCCTCCTCAAGTGGGAGTGACGAGGAGGACAGCGACAGTGGCGACGAGGGTGCCAGGCAGGAGGACGCCGACTCCGACTGATCGCGCCGCCCTCCTCCCTCGGCCATGCACCCTGTCGAGGGTCTTTCTCGTCAAGCTCTCCATCGGCGTGTTCCCCGCCGCTTCCTTTTTGCCTTCACTTGCCGCACCTGGGAGGAAAGGGGCAAGAACGGGGATTACGAGCACCTTATCCTTTTTTAAGCCCGCGGGCATTTGCCTGATTTAAACCTTGTAATCCCCTTGCTCATGTTTACATTCCGTATGAGTTGTACTTGTTCGCAACGTATTAATGAAAAAGGGGGCTTGCCGGGTTCTTTTGTGCATGAGCAAGGCTCACACCAAGGAAAGAGTACTTGTTAAGATAAGCACTATTGCCCGGCAGCATACCTTGCCGTCCTCCCACTTCATAGCTCGACCGTACTCATGCTCTTGGCGGAGGCAGGGCGAAGTAGGATTAGGCCCTTCGTTTGTTTCCTTGTCACCGCAACTACAACCAAGTTTTGGCCCAAAGAAGAGTTCTTGGGCATAGGAAAGGGGGAGCACGGTGGCTCGGGAACAAACGAAGTGTCATACATCCAAGTCCCATACGGAAATGCATAACAGGGGATAAAAGACTTATCCGAATCTATAGCCCCCCGGCAACCTTGGCTCGCCGTGGTCGGATACTTGAATCTGCAGCCCCCGGCAATGGCTTGCCGGGGTCGAGGATGTCAGACCGTTTCCCTGCTCTTAAATGGTTTGGCAGAAACGCCTGTGCAGCCTGCAAACCAAAGAAAGGACTGGAAAGGACATAAAGACACACACTCAACCTCTATGCTAGGGGTTAGTTGCCGCTGAGCACTATCAACCCTAACAAAGAGAGAGACTCAACCTGGCATGCATGCTAAAACTTAGGGTGCCAGCGCTTCATTCATTTATGCTTAGGGTCTATGCCTGGCTCTGTACAAAGGGTTACATGCCTTGCTGACAAGGCTTGTACAAAAGGTGGTTTGCCGGGAGGCCCGACAACCATGCCTCATGGGTAAAACTTATGAAGATGTTCGATGTTCCAGGAGTTGCTCACTGGAATACCATTTTCGATCTCCATGCGGACTGCGCCAGGCCTGGTGACTCGCGTTACCCGGTAAGGACCTTCCCACTTCGGCGTCAACTTGTTGGAATTCTTGGCCGACTAAACACGCCGCAAAACAAGGTCACCTTCCTCAAAACTTCGGGCATGAACCTTGCGGCTATGGTAGCGACGCAAGGCTTGCTGGTAGCATGCAGCTCGCACAGCCGCCTGAAGACGATCTTCCTCAAGGAGCGTCGCGTCATCTTGCCGCAACAGCTCTTGCTCGAGCTCATCATAAGCGAGCACTCGAGGTGACCCGTATGTGAGTTCCATGGGGAGAACTGCTTCTGCCCCATATACCAGGGCAAAGGGTGTCTGGTCGGTGGCTTGATTTGGTGTCATTCTGATCGACCAAAGAACCGTCGACAACTCATCAATCCAGCGCCTTCCACACTTGTGCAGCCTGTCAAAAGTCTTTGTCCTCAGGCCTCGCAGTACCTCAGCATTTGCCCTCTCCGCCTGGCCGTTTCTCTATGGGTGCACCACTGAAGCGAAACAGACCTTGCTGCTGAGGTCCTGGATGCACTGCATGAAGGTGCGGCTTGTGAACTGCGTGCCGTTGTCAGTGATGACCCTGTTCGACACACCAAAACGGCAAACTAGCCCCTTGAAGAACTTGACGGCTGACGGTGCTGTCACCTTCCTCACTGATTCCACTTTGGGCCACTTTGTGAACTTGTCGATTGCAACATACAAGTACTCAAAGCCCCGACAGCGCAGGGGAAGGGGCCCAGTATGTCGAGCCCCCAGACCGAAAATGGCCAGGAGAGAGGGATTTTTTGAAGGGCTTGAGATGGTTGATGAAGCTTCTTTGAATGGAACTGGCACACTTCACACTTGGTTACTAGTGCAGCTGCATCCTGGAGGGCCATGGGCCAAAAGAAATCTTGCCGGAATGCCTTGCCGGCAAGGGCTCTCGACCCTATGTGGGAGCCACATATGCCTCCATGTATCTATGCCAACAGCTCCAGGCCGTCCTCTTGAGGAATGCACTTCAGCTTCACGCCGTTTGGCCTCCTTTTGTACAGGGTATTATCCACAAACTCGTACATGTTGGACCGATGGGCTACTCTTTTTTGCTTCTTCCTGTTCCTCAGGGAGTTCCCCTGTTTGGAGGAAACGGACGGTGTGCTGCGCCCATGTCGGAGCCTGGGGCTCGACGGCGAGGACTAAAGTCTCATCTTCGGCCGTAGGGGCAGCTGCCTCTACGGCTAGGGCCTGAGGCCCTGCCGGAGGTGGTTGCCCCTCGGCAAGCTTGGGGTACCCGACAACCTCCTTGCTGGCGGCTCCTGGGAGCTCAGCGGGAAGGTACTTGTCGGGGCTTGTCTTCCTTCGCTTGCTCTACACCGCTGATGGCTCAATGGATGGCTGAATTAACTGAAGTACAAAGGTACTTGGTTCCACGGGCAACTTGAGGGCAGCGCATTTCGACAGGTCATCGGCAATGTTGTTCTCCGCTTGGGGAACATGCTTTGCCTATAGGCCTTCAAAATGTTCTTCCAACTTCCTCACTTCCTTCACGTAGGCTTCCATCAACGGGCTCTGGTAATCCTTGTTAACTTGCTTGACGACGAGTTGTGAATCACCTCTGACGATGAGCTTCTTGATTCCGAGGTCTACTGCGATCCTGAGACCGGCAAGCAATCCCTCGTACTCCGCCGTGTTGTTTGTTGATTTTTCCCGGGGAAAGTGCATCTGGACTACATACTTGAGGTGCTCTCCGGTGGGCGCATCGAGTAGCACGCCAACACCAGCACCTTGCAGTGAGAAAGCACCATCAAAGTACATAACCCAATCGCGGAAGATCTCCTTGCCGGGAAGGGTGGTTTCTTGAACCTCTTCGTCGGGCGTTGCGGTCCATTCCGCTATGAATTCTGCTAAGGATTGGCTTTTGATCGTTGAAGTACTTTCAAACTTGAGGCCAAAGCTCGACAGCTCCAATGCCCACTCCACAATCCTCCCTGTCGCATCTGGGTTGTGAAAAATCCGTTGCAAAGGGAGGCGGGTGATGACGGTGATCTCATGTGCTTGGAAATAGTGACACAGCTTTCTCGAGTCCATGAGGAGGCCGAAAAGTAACTTTTGTATACCAGAATATCTTGATCTAGCCCCCTGCAAGAGGGAACTGACAAAATAAATGGGGTTCTGCACCACCTTCTGCTTCTGTCCCACTTCGCCCATCTGCTCAGACTCTGCCTTGCCGGGATCGAGCCTTGCCGGCGTCAGGCTCTGCCAGGGAGGGCCCCAGCCCGCCATCCGACGGCTTTGCTTCTACTGCTGCTTCTTCCTCAAGTTCCCTCTGCGCCACCAACGCAGCACTGACCACTTGATTCATTGTTGCTAAGTACATCAACAATGTCTCTTATGGTTTAGGGGAGACTAGTATTGGCGTGGAGTAGAGGTACCTCTTCAAATCTTGCAGCGCTGCCTCTGCCTCCGGAGTCCACTTTATTGGACCCGCCTTTTTCAAAACTTTGAAAGGGGGGGGGTGTGCTCAGCAGATTTGGAGATGAACCTACTCAGGGCAGCAATGCAGCCGGCGAGCCTACGGACGTCCACTGGTACAACGACGTCCTAAACAAACGGTTTAAAACCCCTTTCCATGACGGCATTTGGAACCGTTGCCAAGTGAGTGTGGGTGATAGGGGGTAATTCCCACACGACCCAGAAATCGTCGGGGATAGGCCCTCATGGGACCCAGGCTGGGGCCGTGTGCGATCGGGCGAGGCATGGAAACCTAATCATTTCCGTAGGTATGTACATCCCACACGGTGAATCCCAAAAATCATTTCTGTAGGTATGTACATCCACACGGTGAATCCCAGAAATCATTTCCGTAGGTATGTACATTCCACACGGTGATTCCCAGAAATCATTTCTGTAGGTATGTTCATCCCACACGACGAATCCCAGAAATCATTTCCTTAGGTATGTACATCCCACATGGTGAATCCCAGAAAATCATTTCCATAGGTATGTAAGATAACCCACAAGTATACGGGATCAATTGTAGCTTCTTTCAATAAGCAAGAGTGTCGAATCCAACGAGGAGCTAAAGGTAGAACAAATATTACCTCAAGTTCTATCGACCACAGGTACAACTCTACGCACGCTTATCGTTCGCTTTACCTAGAACAAGTATAAAACTAGAAGTACTTTGTAGGTGTAACAGGATAGGTTTGCAAGAATATAAAGAGGACGTAAATAAAAACTAGGGGCTGTTTAGATAAAGAAGCAATAAAGTAAATATAGCGAGTGTGAAAAAGTGGTGGTAGAAGTTGCGAAATTGTCCCTAAGCAATTAACTACTTTACTAGACCGATAGCAAGTTTCATGTGGGAGAGGCCACTGCTAGCATGTCATCCCTGACTTGGAATTCTATGCACTTATGATTGGAACTATTAGCAAGCGTCCGCAACTACTAACGTTCATTAAGGTAAACCCAACCTTAGAATTAAGATATATTGGTCCCTCTTCAATCTCGTATGCATCAATTTCTATGCTAGGTTGAAGCTTCTGTCACTCTTGCCCTCCAATACATAGTCCTATCAACATACAACTAACCCTATGGTGTGATCCAAGCGCGCGCTCATATGATGGGCACCAAAGGACATCAACATAACCACAAGAAAATTAAACCAATCATAGCAATTCATCAACCACCGATAGGACAACAAATATCTACTCAGACATCATAGGATGGCAACACATCATTGGATAATAATATGAAGCATAAAGCACCATGTTCAAGTAGAGGGTACAACGGGTTGCGGGAGAGTGGACCGCTGTAGATAGATGTGGGAAGGTGATGGAGATGTTGGTGAAGATGACGGAGGTGTTGGTGCAGATCACGGTGATGATGATGGCCCCCGGCGGCGTTCCGGCGCCACCGGAAGCGAGGGGGAGAGAGCCCCCCTTCTTCTTATTCTTCTTCTTCTTCTTCCTCCTTGACCTTCTCCCTAGATGGGAGAAGGGTTTCCCCTCTGATCCATGGTCTCCATGGCGAGGGAGGGGTGAGAGCCCATCGAGATTGGATCTGTCTCTCTGTCTCCCTCTGTTTCTGTGTTCTCTGATTCTGCCCTTTCACTGTTTCTTAAATTCCCGGAGATCCGGTAACTCCGATTGGGCTGAAATTTTAACACGATCTCTATCTGGATATTAGCTTTCTTGCAGCAAAAGAAGGGCATCAACCGCCTTACGGGGTGGCCACGAGGGCCCAGGGCGCGCCCCCTGCCTCGTGGCCCCCTCGGGCATCGTCTCGCGTTGATTTCACTTCCCAAAATTCACATATATTCCAAAAAAATCTCCGTCAGTTTTTATCCCATTTGGACTCCGTTTGATATGGATTTTCTGCAAAACAAAAAACATGCAACAAACAAGAACTGGCACTGGGCACTAGATCAATATGTTAGTCCCAAAAATAGTATAAAAAGTTACCAAAAGTATATGAAAGTTGTATAATATTGGCATGGAACAATCAAAAATTATAGATACCACAGAGACGTATCAGCATCCCCAAGCTTAATTCCTGCTCGTCCTCGAGTAGGTAAATGATAAAAAAAGATAATTTTTGATGTGGAATGCTACCTAGCATAATCTTGATCATGTAATCTAATCATGGCATGAATATTAAGACACGAGTGATTCAAAGCAATAGTCTATCATTTGACATTAAGACGATAATACTTCAAGCATACTAATAAAGCAATCATGTCTTTTCAAAATAACATGGCCAAAGAAAGTTATCCCTACAAAATCATATGGTCTGGCTATGCTCCATCTTCACCACACAAAGCATTCAAATCATGCACAACCCCGATGACAAGCTGAGCAATTGCTTCATACTTTTTAATGCGCTTCAGCCTTTTCAACCCTCACGCAATACATGAGCGTGAGCCATGGACATAGCACTATAGGTGGAATAGAATATGATGGTGGAGGTTGTGTGGAGAAGACAAAAAAGGAGAAAGTCTCACATCGACGCGGCTAATCAGCGAGCTATGGAGATGCCCATCAATTGATGTAAATGTGAGGAGTAGGGATTTTCATGCAACAGATGCACTAGAGCTATAAGTATATGAAATCTCAAACTGAAACTAAGTGGGTGTGCATCCAACTTGCTTGCTCATGAAGACCTAGGGCATCTGAGGAAGCCCATCGTTGAAATGTACAAGCCAAGTTCTATAATGAAAATTCCCACTAGTATATGAAAGTGATAACTCAAGAGACTCTCTATATGAAGAACATGGTGCTACTTTGAAGCACCAGTGTGGTAAAAGGATAGTAGCATTGCTCCCCTTTTTTTCTTCTTTTTTTATTTTTTGCGGGCTTCTTTGGCCCCTTTTTTATTTAGGCTTCTTTGGCCTCTCTTTTTTGGGGGAAATGCTCTAATAATGATGATCATCACACTTTTATTTACTTACAACTCAATATTACAACTCGATACTAGAACAAAGATATGACTCTATATGAGTGCCTCCAGCGGTGTACCGGGATGTGCAATGATCTAGCGTAGCAATGACATCAAAAACGGAAAATCCATGAAAACATCATGCTAGCTATCTTATGATCATGCAAAGCAATATGACAATAAATGGTCAAGTCATGTATATGATGATGATGGAAGTTGCATGGCAATATATCTCGTAATGGCTATGGAAATGCCATGATAGGTAGGTATGGTGGCTGTTTTGAGGAAGATATAAGGAGGCTTATGTGTGATAGAGCGTATAGTATCACGGGGTTTGGATGCACCGGTGAAGTTTGCACCAACTCTCAAAGTGAGAAAGGGCAATGCACGGTACCGAAGAGGCTAGCAATGATGGAAGGGTGAGAGTGCGTATAATCCATGGACTTAACATTAGTCATAAAGAACTCACATACTTATTGCAAAAGTTTATTAGCCCACGAAGCAAAGTACTACTACGCATGACCCTAGGGGGATAGATTTGTAGGAAAAGACCATCGCTCGTCCTCGACCGCCACTCATAAGAAGACAATCAATAAATACCTCATGCTCCAACTTTGTTACATAACAGTTCACCATACGTGCATGCTACGGGAATCACAAACTCCAACACAAGTATTTCTACAATCCACAACTACCCACTAGCATGACTCTAATATCACCATCTTTATATCACAAAACTATTGCTAGGAATCAAACATATCATATTCACTGATCTACAAGTTTTACGTAGGATTTTATGACTAACCATGTGAATGACCAGCTCCTGTCATCTCTGTAAATAGATATAAGTGAAGAAAGAGAGTTTAAATCTTTCTACAAAAGACATGCCCATGCTCTAAAAAATATAAGTGAAGCAAAAGAGCATTCTACAAATGGCGATTTTCTATGTGAAGAGAAACATGCAATCCAAACTTCAAATGATATAAGTGAAGCACATGAAGCATTCTATAAAGCCATACTCAAAAGATATAAGTGAAGTGCAATGAGCATTCTATAAATTAACCAAGGACTATCTCATACCAGCATGGTGCATAAAAGAAAAATGAAAACTAAATGCAAAAGACGCTCCAAGATTTGCACATATCGCATGAACGAAACGAATCCGAAAACATACCGATACTTGTCGAAGAAAGATGGGATGCCTTCCGGGGCATCCCCAAGCTTAGACGCTTGAGTCTCCTTGAATATTTACTTGGGGTGTCTTGGGAATCCCCAAGCTTGATCTCTTTCCTCTCCTCCTTTTCCTCATATCGAGACCTCCTCGATCTTTGAACACTTCATCCACACAAAACTTCAACAGAAAACTCGGTAATATCCGTTAGTATAATAAAGCAAATCACTACTCTTAGTGCTGTTTCAAACCAATTCATATTTTGTTTTTGCATTTTAGCTACTGTAATATAACTTCTCCATGGCTTAATCCACTGATATAAATCGATAGTTTCATCAAAACAACCAAACTATGCATCAAAAACAGAATCTGTCTAAAACAGAACAGTCTGTAATAATCTGAACATTCACCATACCTATTTTACTCCAATAATTCTACAAAAATTAGTAAAAATAAACAATTTGTATAGAAAGACATTGCGAGAAGAATCAGAACCGTTGGACGTTCCAGTAAAAAATATAAAATCGTGCACTACAGCCAAAGTTTCTGTTCTGCACCCCACAAACCAACAAGCAATCTAAACATCCTAAAGGCAAACCTTGGCACATTATTTTTATTTTTGACTTTATAAAAGCACACAATAGAAATAAATGACTCTCTAAAACTTCTGGGTTGTCTCCCTGGCAGCGCTTTCTTTAAAGCCATTAAGCTAGGCATATAGTGCTCAAGTAATGGATCCACCCAGATCCCAAGGTATATCAAAGCCAATTTTAATTAACAATGATTTGTGATTTAGTAGAGAGCACAAAGTAAAATATATCATGCAACAAAGAAGTCTAACTCTCTTCCTATGCATCGTCATGTCATAAAAGAACAATTTATGCACACAAAGTAAAGGCCAATAGATAGCATAAGCAGTTTCTTGCAACTTTATCATGTGGGAAACATAGAGAGGTGGAGATATAGTTCCTCTCTCATAATAATTGCAAGTAGGAGCAGCAAGCACATGCATATTATATTCATCAAAATCATCATGTGCAATGGTAAAAGGCAACCCATCAATATAATCCTTAATAAGGGCAAACTTCTCCGATATAGTGCAGTCGGGAGAATTCAAAAACATAATAGGACTATCATGTGTGGGTGCAATAGAAACAATTTCATGTTTAACATAAGGAACTATAGCAAGTTCATCTCCATAAGCATAATTCATATTGGCATATTGGCCACAAGCATAGCAAGCATCATCAAAAAGGGATATTTCAAAAGAATCAACGGGATCATAACAGTCATCATAGCAATCATCCTTCGGTAAGCACGAAGGGAAATTAAACAATGTATGAGTTGAAAAGTTTCTCTCATTATAAGGTGGGCACGGGTGATCAATCCTCTCTTCCTACTTTTGTTCTTTGCTCTCCTCCTCATCTTTTTCATCCAATGAGCTCACAGTTTCATCAATTTCTTCTTCCATAGACTCCTGCAAAATATTAGTCTCTTCTTGGACAACAGAGACTCTCTCAATAAAATCATCAATATCGGAATTGAATTCATAATTATCATAGCAATATTTAAGTATGTCAAAAAATTTAGGTCTATAAACTGAATCATCAAAATCTTCAAACTCTTTAAACAAAGATTCAATTTCATAAGCACCCATAAAAGCAACGAATTCTTCTATTTGTTCCACATCATAGTAATCATATATACCATTAGCATAAGAAGCCAAGGTTTTATCATCATTAGATTTGCATGAAAAGGGAAGGTGTGGAGCCTTCATCCTAGAGCAACAAGTATAATCATATCTCAAGAAAAGTTTCCGAGCATACCAATGCAACATATGAATTTGATCCCGTAATAGTTTCCCTTTTTGAGTCAAGCGATAATCCCTAAACTATTCACGTTGATCCAGTGTGTCTCCCATTACATAATTGAATGGGTTTTTTTCAGGATTAGCAAAGTAGTACATAATATCTTTCACATAACCAACATCGAGGGTTTTAGGAGGTTCCCCATCTCCATGAGTACCAAGTAAAGCTATTTTTTGGTATTTCGTGTTCCATATCCATAACTAAAGATAGAGAACAACTAGGAACAGCAGATAAAATCTACTTAGTGATAAAGCAAACAAGCACACACGAGAATATTCACCCCATGCTATAACTCCCCGGCAACGGTGCCAAAAAAAGGTCTTGATAACCCACAAGTATAGGGGATCAATTGTAGCCTATTTCGATAAGTAAGAGTGTTGAACCCAACGAGGAGCTAAAGGTAGAACAAATATTCCCTCAAGTTCTATCGACCACCGATACAACTCTATGCACGCTTAACGTTCGCTTTACCTAGAACAACTATAAAACTAGAAGTACTTTGTAGGTGTAACGGGATAGGTTTGCAAGAATATAAAGGGCACGTAAATAAAAACTAGGGGCTTTTTAGATAAAGAAGCAATAAAGTAAATATAGCGAGTGTGAAAAAGTGGTGGTAGGAGTTGCGAAATTTTCCCTAAGCAATTGACTACTTTACTAGACCGATAGTAAGTTTCATGTGGGAGAGGCCACTGCTAGCATGTCATCCCTGACTTGGAATTCTACGCACTTATGATTAGAACTATTAGCAAGCATCTGCAACTACTAACGTTCATTAAGGTAAAACCCAACCATAGCATTAAGATATATTGGTCCCACTTCAATCCCGTATGCATCAATTTCTATGCTAGGTTGAAGCTTCTGTCACTCTTTCCCTCCAATACATAGTCCTATCAACATACAACTAACCCTATGGTGTGATCCACGCACGCGCTCATATGATGGGCACCAAAGGACAGCAACATAACCACAAGAAAATTAAATCAATCATAGCAATTCATCAACCACCAATAGGACGACGAAAATCTACTCCGGCATCATAGGATGGCAACACATCATTGGATAATAATATGAAGCATAAAGCACCATGTTCAAGTAGAGGGTACAGTGGGTTGCGGGAGAGTGGACCACTATAGATAGATGGGGGAAGGTGATGGAGATGTTGGTGAAGATGACAGAGGTGTTGGTGTAGATCACGGTGATGATGATGGCTCCCGGCGGTGTTCCGGCGCCACCAGAAGCGAGGGGGAGAGAGCCCCCTTCTTATTCTTCTTCCTTGACCTTCTCCCTAGATGGGAGAAGGGTTTTCCCTCTGGTCCATGGTCTCCATGGTGAGGGAGGGGCGAGAGCCCCTCCGAGATTGGATCTGTCTCTCTGTCTCCCTCTATTTCCGCGTTCTCTGATTCTGCCCTTTCACCTTTCTTAAATTCCCGGAGATCCGTCACTCCGATTGGGCTGAAATTTTAACACGATCTCTATCCGGATATTAGCTTTCTTGCGGCGAAAGAAGGGCATCAACCACATTAAGGGGTGGCCATGAGGGCCCAGGGCGCGCCCCCTGCCTCGTGGCCCCCACGGGCATCGTCTCGCGTTGATTTCAAAAATTGACTTGTGCTAGAAAGTAGGCATATCGAGTGCCGGGAGTTGCTGGGAAACGACATTTCGGAAAACATAGATCTTTTTTGTGTAATTTCTCATTTTTTCATAGTTTTAGAATTAAATGAGGAGACTTAATCATAGGAAACATGTCGAACAACGAAGAAACCGGGCCTTCTGACCAAGATGCAGACGGGATGGATTATGATGGTCAACAACAGTACCTCGACTTTTTGTCCGCTAAGCACAGTCAAGGTCAGGCCGGCCTCGATGATGGTACTGACGCCGACATCAACACCGACGGCGCCGGCACTGATGGCGGCGCCGAGACCGGCTAGGAAGGTACCAGCGAGGAAGGTACCGGCGCCGATGCCGCTACCGAAAAGAAGAAGCAGAAGAAGCAGAGGATACAAAAACCTAACAAACTCGGCATTGGACGACTGGTGATCACAAAGATGGCACCTGGCAAGTTTGAGCCATTAGAGCCGAAGAACCTCGCAAGTGCTATGGGAACCAAGTAGGATGCATCCTACGGGAATGCGCGAGCATCAACGACGATGACTTAAGGAGTAAAGAACATTTGAGCCAGTTGCTCCTGACGAAGTTGCACAAGAGATTCAAGTTCCCCGACCGGGATGATAGCATAGAACAACCGTGGGATCATCTGAAGATGAAAAAGATTAACAATCACGCCATGGGCATGTTCAGCAATGATTTGGCCTCCTAGAAAGGGAGGGTGCAACGAGCTATTGAGGCTGAGGAACCCCTGTCTAAGATTCGGGAGGAAAATCTGACACTTATGGAAGAGGAGTTCGAAAAGTTCAAGGACACTTGCGCTACCGAGGCAGCCAAGGCTAAGGCTGCAAAATTCAAGAGCCTTCAGCAAAGGAACACGGGGAAGCATCGCCTTGGAAGCCGTGGCTACCTTGGTAAAAGGCCCATATGGGATAAGGAGGACGCGGAACGTGAAGCCGCGGGTCTCCCAGACCCCTTCGCGAAGTTCACCAACCCCTTAGAGCGTGACTTCATCACGGCCTGCTACAAGTGGGACAAGGAAAAGAAGGTTTTTTACATAGACCAAATCATGAGGAGATTGATTAGAATACTGGTAATTATTCTTTTACCACCTTACATTTAGCTCCAGATCAAGCCGATGACACATTCATAAACGGTTCACGTCCCTTCTATAGGAGAAGCAACACCAGCTTGCAGCCGAAAGCCCTACTTCTCTGATGAGGCCCAAGTGGGACACCCCTCTCAACCAGGCCTTGAACGAACTTAAGGTACTCCCTTTGGGCCAGCGGCCGCAATATGGATGTGTGCACGGCGCCAGAGATGGCGCCACATGGAAGGTGTTTTACAACAAGGGCCCGGAGGCCAAGAAGCAGAAAAATAAGTTTAGTCAGGCGGACATCAACGAGAAGGTGCAACTTGCGTTCAAGAAAAAAGCAGCTGAGGACACGAAAAAACAGCCGAGGAGAAAAATGAGTTGCTACAGCAGGCATACAATGCAGCTATAAATGCCTGCAGAAATGATTTCGCTACTAACTTGGTCCCGACTATCATCAACTGGATGAAGGAAAATCCAGACAAGACGGTACATGATTTCCCCATGCCCAGTTTTGTCACGAGGAACTCCGTGAACAACACCACCGCACCATCACCTGCGCACGCAACCGGGCCTGCTCTCGCACCCGCACCCGCACCCTCTCTAGCAGCCCGTCCTCAGTCTCTCGCGTGCTAGGCGGGCCTTCATCTTTGGTTGAGCTCGACGCCCTCATAGTAATTACATGTCGCACCAACATATATATCTAGACTATTCCATTTTCATTGCCTTTCAGATGTTTTACACCGCAAACATGTGTTTGCTGGCCCTTGGAACGGGGGTTATAGCGAAGCCCTTGGAGCTCATGTTCCACAGCCAGTCGATCCCTGCTGGGCACTTCAGGGTTACCTTGTCGAGTGTGAAATCGGGGCACGAGGATTTGCCTCCTCCGGTATGGCTAGGGGGAGAGGACGACGGGACCCCGCTGCATATTGGAAGCTGCAAGGTTTGGGTGCTGCTATGGTCGAAGAATCTTCTTCGTCTGGAGCCGGCCGAGAGCACACCAATAACCACACATCAACAAGCATGTAAGGAGACCACCACCCCGCCTATGCAATTACTGGCTCCTGTAGTGCCGGGTGAGAGCGGCGGACGACGTGATGAAGGGGGTCCAATAGTGGCTGATGTAATTGGCCCCATAGAACAAATAATGGATGATGAGATGGAGGAGACGGAGGACCCAATGGGTTTCGTCAATACAGGCGCCTATGATGGTGACTTAGATATGATGATGAGTCAGCCATATGACGAATCGGGCTATCAGCATGCTGATGAGGATATGGATGATCTGCCCATGCAGGAACATCCTAGCAGGTATTGCAAGAAGTCTCTCTTCATGAAATCCTCACAGGACACGCCTAAAGATGCCGCCTCTACACAGTCCCAACTAGCCGGGGGTCGTACAATGCTTAGCCCGGAAACACTGGGCAGGGGTTAAGCAAGGGTCTGGAAGGTGCGCCCAAGAAAAAGGAGAGGAAGAGACCAGGGAAGATAGGCTCAGATGCCTACAAACAAGCCAAAGCACATAGCAGCAAGACGGAGGATTTTGAAGAGCGTGTACCCGTCAAAGGTACAACCATGTTCCATCTCACGGGAGAGCCGATGCTATCACCAAAACCGCTGGAGGCACTATCAGGGGATCTCAGGAGACTGCAAGACCATGTGCTGTCGACTGAGAAAAGCCTACTAGCCTCGAAGGATCCAGGATATCCGACATACGCGACTCGTGTGCCCGAGGGGAAGTGCTACGTCGACACACGGCTCGTGGAGGTGTTATTCCTGTGGTTTGACCATATCTTCGAGATGTTTCTGACAAGGCAGCTCGATTTTACAACCGTCTGCCTTTTTGCGCTACATATGAGCTCCCTCATGAAGAGATAAGAAGTCTCACAAATCTGTGTGGTGGATCCATACTACATGCACGAGTCCTTCTCGAGTCTCGACGACGTTGAGCGTGAAACTGCTAGGGAGTACCTCCAAAACTTCGTGGTACAGAATAAGGACCAAGAAATTGTCCTCCTGCCTTATTATCCAAAGTAAGTCAGTTCTGTACAACCCTTTCATATATTTCAATCATTCCTTCTCACTCATATGGAGAGTAATTTGAGGTATCTTTTTCCCCGCAGCAATGGGCGCGCCATCCTTATCGTTCTTTACCCGCGAGTCTCCCATGCCGTGTATTTCGACCCTACCAGAAACTATGAGAAGAAGGACTACACCCACATAATGAATATTCTAGATGATGCTCTCCAAGGCTTCATCATTAGGGGTGGACACCTATAGATCTGGAAACAAACGAACAAGAAGTTGGGTTTCTCGCATAAAACTAACTTCTGCCGCATCCATGTCCCAAAACCAAGCAAGAAAGATGGATTCTACCTCCTCCATCTCATGATTGAGTTCAACACAGATTACCAAAAGCTTCGCATGACAAGCAGAAACGATGATCATATCCGCAAGTGGGTAAATCTCATGGAGAAGCGGATTATAAACTTAGAGATGACTTCTTTCACATCCAAAGGGACATTGTGATGATCATCATGAAAGAAGTCGTCGATGAGAAGGGGATGTTCCACAACGGCCCTATATCGTGATCTGACGTCCCAACCCGCATAGGCATGCAACATCATGACCTCACGCTATTCAAGAAGCTAGGGTCCATCCTTGATGATATGGAAGGATGAAATTTCTAGTGATTTACGATGCCGATGACGATGATATGTGTCGGTTGAACTTGTATACTTTCTATAGAGATGGAACTTTGTGCTGTCCATGGTCCCTGTCGAACTTGCATAATGCTACTTTGTTAGTTTGGGTACGATGACATGTGTACCTCTAGTTAATTAGTTTGCGTACTATACATTGCATCTAGTTGCCAACCCTTTCTTTTTCGTGTTGCTCTAGTATATTTTGTTGCATATGATCGTACATTCTCTTGATGAAGATGCATCTCTAACAGGTACCTAGATTCTTGATGGTGAAGAAGCAGTGCTATGTCATGTACAAAGTGTCGACGTCCTGGGAACGGGGGTACCCAGACTTCCCTGCCTGTGGCCTAGGGCGTGGCTCTACCAGCGGTCTGGTATGACCCATCTTCACTAGCAACCACTCAAGACCCTCGCGAGGGGCCAAGCCTCGCGAGGCGGACGACGCAAAGACCTCCTCCCGGGTGGCCTCCCTAGGCTAGCTCCCGAGGAGAGGAGATATCTATGCAAGGGGCACCTCACGAGGTTCACGTGACATGAGCTATGAAGACCAAGGCCAGGCGGGCGCCAGCGGGCGCAGAGTGCCAGTTTCCTCTTTGGTGCTAAAGAGGCAAGCATAGGCGAGGAGTCCCGAGGCATCAGGGAAAGGTTTTCATATCGGTGCAACGAGACCAAGGCGAGGAGGATGGCAGGACGGAGGTCATCGCGGAGCCCACGGTGGCGTCACCACCAGAGCCTTTGGCAGGCGAAGACCACCTTTTTCCAGGACTAGTAAGATGCCCGTGCTACACTACGGGGTAAGAAATGATCAATAGAACATTTGTTTACTTATTAAGTTATAATTAAGATACCCGTGCATCGCCACGGAACATTTTTTTTTACTTTACTCGACATCTATCAAAGTGACCTTATATTGTTAATAGGCCCACAACCGGATATATGGTTTCCAATCGATAACCCCTTGGTCCAAGACAAATATTTTCTCCTTCATTTTCACCTTGCAAGAAGACTTGGTATTCTTCCTACTTGGGTTTCTCAACGCTTACTTTATCCTAATATTGAGTGGCAGAGAGCATGAGGCAAATAGAAATCCATCCACACTCATTTGGTGATTATGATTATACTCGACCAACTTTATCTCCGAGTCCAAATCAATCTATCTCTTCGGCTCCTCTTTTCTTAGCACGGGCTTCACCTGCAGTCCGCACCATTCTCCGCTAGAAAATGTGACACATTAAGCATCTCAGTTATACTGCGTACCTAACTTTAGTATCAATAATGGAAGCACAACAATGCAGAAATATCAATACTGGTCCCCGCAAATATGCGCAATGGAAGTACGGTGACTACTATCCTTCGGCTCAAGTCGATGGGCTCAACATGTTAGCACATTATCTCATTCCTCCACCTGCCCATGTCGAGTCATCTGATCATCTATGCTTGTCTATGAGGTATGAGCATTATATGATGCACCATGCCATCCATGGAAAAAATGTAATGCCAATGGTAAATCACGCATCCAAAAAATTGATGTTGTAACATTCTAAACCACTTTCATGATTTAAAAAAAACACAAGTACCTTAAAGCATATAACACAACCTACAATACATGCAGTCCAGGCACACGACCCAGTCCCAAAAGTTGTGTCTTTCGCCTTAGCTCTAGAACGTGCTCCACGCAAGACAATGGTGAATCCTCTCAACGCATTACAAGTTTACAACAGCACACACATGGCGCATCCAGCAGCCGGACTCCTCCCAATATTTGTTATTGTTGGCTTGCTCATGGCGTGCGCTGACATTTTTCCCTCAAAAGTAAAAAATAAACATTTACACACTCACGCCGTCACGCGAAGACACCAGAACCAGCTGAAAACTTGAAGAAAAGACCTCCAAACAAAGAAGAATAGAACCACATCCCTGGAAGCCCCAAAGAGAGCCCGCACGCCTCTGGCCGCCGCCACCGAGATGACGATGGATGAATCCATTTGTGAGCAGGAGAAGCGCCTGGCAATAATCTGGGTTGTGATACGGAACAGAAGTCAACATGAATGGAGGCACCAAACTGATGAAGGCCATCAGTCGGGGAGGACACACCCTGCGCTCCACCGCCTCTGGATCTCCTCCGGCGAGAAGGGCCACCAGATCCTCTATCCAGCTAGCTACAAACTGGTCTCCAGAACAACCACCTCTGTAAGTCGCCGCAAACCAAATCTTAGGCGGCCATCACCGCCACAACACCTGTACAACTACTCACACACCCCGTCGGGAGCTCTAGCGCATGAACCACCGAGGCGGGGACAGGGCTGGAGGAAAAAATACCAGAGTCGATGGTGTAACTGCCGCCTCAGCAGAACCACCAGACCACATAGGCCCATAGGCTCCTCGCCATCGCCGGCGAGATGGGGTAGTAGCCAGGACCGCTTTATTGGACGCGACACGCCGCCACCATCCAAGCGCCGCCCAACCAACCCGTATCTACACGCAGGCGGAGTGCTGGAGCTCCCCCACGCCTCACGAGGTCAGACGGTCATCGAAGGCGAAGAGGAGCGATGAGATCGTCGGCGGAAGAACTGAAGTCGCCTCCTGGTCGCTTCCTTTTCACCTTTATACTGTAGCAGGGGGAGGAGAGAATCACCCGGCTGAAGTGGGTTGCCTCCTGTACATTGGATGAAGATCTGATGGTCTAAACTGATGGATGGTAGGCACACCATCACCACCAACTGAGAATTTTATAGTAGTAGAGATAACTTGTACTAGTTGTCCCCCTTCAAACTGGCGGTTGTGGGATCCCTTCCCGCCTAATATTTGGGAAGAGGACCAGGGCCTCTATAAATAGGACTAGCCACCACCATAGAGGAGAGGAACTAGACCATCCACACACACACACAAGCTCATCAAGCTCAAGAACACCTCTCCTCAGGTGGCTGTTCATCCCTTGTACTTGTTCATCCTCAGCCTACAAGGCAATCCACCACACCACATTGGAGTACGGTATTATACCACAACGGTGGCTCGAACCAGTATAAACCCTTGTGTCCCTTGTCATTTGGGTTCGGCGAGCTAGGCTTAGAGATCATTGCGAGAGTGGGCTCGCAGGGGAGAGAGATCTTCGTGCGCACCCCACTGTTCGAACCTTAAGGGTTTGTCGGAACCCCAATCCAACATTTAGCGTGCCCGGTAGGGGTGCGCGGAAGCCTTTTCTTCCGCCAATCCGCGTTCCACTGCTCCATTGCATCCATGTCTGACACTCGCCGAGCCCGTGCTGAGCGCCGCGCCACCCTCGCTGCCTGCATCGCTCAGACGGTGCCCGTTCACGGACGCCCCCGTCGTTCTCCATCACTTGCCACCAACAGCATCACTGGCCCGGCAGCGAACGAGCAGTAGGCCTCATTGCTGCACCCCTCTGTGTGGTAGGATGGACACACCGCCACCCCGTCACTGACTCGGGCCGGCTCGTCATCCCACGCTCGACGCGCGCCCACAGACGCGCAGGCCGCGCTGCTCATGGCACGTGAGCTCCTGCGTTACCACCCGGTCGACGAGCTCTACGACGACTGGCTCGGCCGCATCATCGTTCTCGTCAGCGCCGCTGGGGGCTCTCCTGCACCATCCCTTTTGCTACCTCGACCACCTCCAGCAGCGGGCGATGTCGCCCATGGAGCGCCTCCACCACCTCCACACCAAGACAACGCCCTCGCACCATGACGCGCGGTCCCACGGCGCGACCCGCTGCGTCGAGCGCCCGCGCACGAAGAAAGAAGCTGCCAAGAAGTCACGGGACCGCAAGGAAACGCTCCTGCGCTCCCAGCACTGCTGCGTCGAGACCGCGCGCCGCCTGTGCTGGCGGCGCGTGGATATCAAGGTCAGGCCCCGCCTCAATGACTGGGTCCGGTGACCACAGCAGGCTGCCGCGCCTGCACTCCCGAGCTGCGCAGTGTCGTCTGGCCCGACAAATTCAAGCCAGACCTGCCTCCGCGCTATGGCGGCACCCCCGACCCCGCGAAGTTCCTGCAGCTCTATGAGCTAAGCATCGAGGCGGCCAACGACGGTGAGAAGGTCATGTCGAATTGGTTCCCTATGGCCCTCAAAGATGGCACACACTCATGGCTCCTGAACCTGCCCACGGGATCGATCTCCTCCTGGGGCAAGATGCGCGAGCGTTTTGTCTCCAACTTCCAGGGCACTCGCAACCGCCCGCCGGCGACCTGCGGCGCATCAAGCAACAGCCGGGGGAAACACTGCAGAAGTACATCCAGCGGTTCAACAACATTCGCCTCAAGATCCCCAAGGTGACGGACGAAGCGGTCATCTCCGCGTTCTTCGATGGTGTCCGCGACGTTAAGATGAAGGAGGAGCTCGCCATGCACGAGGACCTGTGCATGACCCTGGAGATGTTCATCATGGCAACCAAGTGCGTGAGAGTCGAGGAAGGGCGCCTTTCCCTCCTCGAGCTCCTAGCTGCCGAGCAGGAGGACAAGAAGGCCAAGAGCAAGGATGTGAAGCGCAAGGGGGCTGCCGTTCTCGCGGCAGAGCTGGAGACGAAACGCGGTCGCGACCATCTGAGTCATCCAAGGCCAGCCATCCGTTCTATGCCTTCCACAACGTCCATAGCCACAACACCAACGACTGTCAGGAGCTCAGGGCCATCCATGATGGGCGCTTCGGTCGATGCCCCGAGTGCAACGACCGAGGCTACGACCGAGGAGGAGGACAAAGTGGAGGACGCTGGGACGACCATGGCCCCCGCCAGGAGTGGCGCGACCGGCCTCGTGAGGACCGCTCGCAGGACCCCCTCGCGAGGGCGCCTGGAGGGAGCAACCTCGTGAGGACTGTCCTTAGGGAAACGCCGGCCTGCATCCACCGCCACTGAGGGAGTCTTGGATTAGGGAGTCTCCGGACAGCCGGACTATATCCTTTGGCCGGACTGTTAGACTATGAAGATACAAGATTGAAGACTTCGTCTCATGTCCAGATGGGACTCTACTTGGCGTGGAAGGCAAGCTAGGCAATATGGATATTTATATCTCCTCCTTTGTAACCGACCTTGTGTAACCCTAGCCCCCTCTGGTGTCTATATAAATTGGAGGGTTTTAGTCCGTAGGACAACATACAATCATACCATAGGCTAGCTTCTAGGGTTTAGCCTCTCCGATCTCGTGGTAGATCAACTCTTGTAATACTCATATCATCAAGAATAAATCAAGCAGGACGTAGGATTTTACCTCCATCAAGAGGGCCCGAACCTGGGTAAAACATCGTGTCCCCTGCCTCCTGTTACCATCCACCTTAGACGCACAGTTCGGGACCCCCTACCCGAGATCCGCCGGTTTTGACACCGACATTGGTGCTTTCATTGGGAGTTCCTCTGCGTCGTCACCGTTAGGCTTGATGGCTCCTACTATCATCGATAGCGATGCAGTCCAGGCTGAGACTTTTCTCCCTGGACAGATCTTTGTGTTCGGCAGCTTCGCACTGTGGGCCAACTCGCTTGGCCATCTGGAGCAGATCGAAAGTTACGCCCCTGGCCACTAGGTCAGGTTTGGAAGCTTAAACTACATGACCGATATCCATGGAGACTTGCTCTTCGACTGGTTCGAGCCCCTGCCTTGTGCGCCACGCGGTCATGATAAGTACGATTTAGCTCTACCATCGGAGTGTATTCAGGAGATCGAACTGGCAGCCGCTCTGAGCCTCAATTCGGAGCCAGTTGCGCCATCCATGGACGGGTGGATAGACCCCGTCACGGAGGCCGTATCCTCAGCGGCGATCGAGCCGAATATCGACCTTACCCTTCACGAGAGCCGTGTTACCAAACTGTCGGATCCCTCTCTGGCCATGGACTCCGAACCGCCTGCGCCCGTTCCTATTGAATCCGATTGGGCGCCGATCATGGAGTTTACCTCCGCGGATATTTTTCAGCACTCGCCCTTCGGCGACATACTGAACTCATTAAGGTCTCTCTCCTTGTCAGGAGGATCCTGGCCGAACCGCGTCCGGCAGGATTGGGATGCGGATGACGAAGAAATTCGCCGCCCACCCACCACCCACTTAGTAGCCACTGTCGATGACTTAACCGACATGCTCGACTTCAACTCCGAAGACATCGACGGTATGGACGATGATGCGGGAGTCGAAGAGGAACCACTGCCCACAGGGCACTGGACAACCACCTCATCATACGATATATACATGGTGGACACACCCAAAGAAGGCAATGGCGACGAGACAAAGGAGGATGACCCCTCCAAGAAGCAACCCAAGCGCCGGCGTCAGCGGCGCCGCTCTAAGTCCGTCAAGGCAAAAGTGGTGATACCGGCACCGGAGATAATAGCACTCCGGACAGTGCCGAAGACAACAACAATCCCCTCCAGCAAGATTTAGAGCAGGAGGATGGAGGAGCTAGCCCTCCTGAGAGAGCGGCAGATGGAGAGGCGGAGGATGATAATTACATGCCTCCCTCCGAAGATGAGGCAAGCCTCGGCGATGACGAATTCGTCGTGCCATAGGATCCTGTCGAACAAGAGGCTTCAAGCGCCGACTTATAGCCACAGCAGATAGCCTTCAGAAAAAGCACCAGCAGCTTCAAGCTGATCAAGATTTGCTAGCTGACAGATGGACTGAAGTCCTGGCGGCCGAGGAATATAAACTCGAACGGCCCTCCAAGAGTTACCCAAAGTGCAGGTTGCTACCCCGACTGGAGGAGGAAGCTCCGAAACCTACATCCCCGGCGTATGACGCGGCCGATCGGCCACCTCATGGCCGCGACAGAGAGACATTCCAGCCAAAAGCTCAGCCCGCACCCCGACGTCATTCAAATAAAAAGGCATGGGGAAATACGCCAGACCTGCGAGACGTATTGGAGGACAAAGCAAAACATGCAAGATCGATCTACGGATCACGAGGGCGTGCCACTATGCGAGACGATAATCGTCACGCCGGATACAGTAAAAGTAAGTCCGGCCGGGCCGAACACAACGGGCAAGACTCATTCGAGCTGCATCGCGATATAGCCCAGTACAGAGGCGCCGCACACCCCTTATGCTTCACAGACGAAGTAATGGATCATCAAATCCCATAAGGTTTCAAACCTGTAAATATAGAATCATACGACGACACAACAGATCCTGCGGTATGGATCGAGGATTTCCTCCTACACATCCACATGGCCCGCAGTAATGACCTACACGCCATCAAATACCTCCCACTCAAACTCAAAGTACCAGCTCGGCATAGGCTCAACAGCTTGCCAGCAGAGTCCATTGGCTGTTGGGAAGATCTGGAAGCCGCATTCCTCGACAACTTTCAGGGCACTTACATGCGACCACTAGATGCCGATGACTTGAGCCACATAATTCAGCAGCCAGAGGAATCGGCAGACAATTCTGGACACGGTTCCTAACAAAGAAAAATCAAATCATCGACTGTTCGGATGCAGAGGCCCTAGCAGCTTTCAAGCACAACATCCGCGACGAGTGGCTTGCCCGGCACCTTGGTCAGGAAAAGCCGAAATCTATGGCAGCCCTCATGACACTCATGACCCGCTTTTGTGCGGGAGAAGACAGCTGGCTGGCTCGCAGTAATAACATATCAAAGAACCATGGTACTTCGGATACCAAGGACGGCAATGGCAGGTCACGTCGCAACAAACATAAGCGCCGCATTAACAGTGACAATACCGAGCATACGACAGTCAATGACAGATTCAAAGGCTCTAAACCCGGTCAGCGGAAAAAGCCATTCAAAAGAAGCACTCCGGGCCCGTCTAGTTTGGACCGTATACTCGATCGCTCATGTCAAATACACGGCACCCCCGACAAGCCAGCCAACCACACCAACAGGGATTGTTGGGTGTTCAAGCAGGACGGCAAGTTAAATGCCAAAAATAAAGACAAGGGGTCACATAGCGATGACAAGGAGGAGCCCCGGCAACCGAACACCGGAGGACAGAAGAGGTTTCCCCCTCAAGTGCGGACGGTGAACATGATATACGCAACCCACATCCCCAAGAGGGAACGGAAGCGTGCACTCAGGGACGTATATGCGTTGGAGCCAGTCGCCCCAAAATTCAACCCATGGTCTTCCTGTCCGATCACCTTCAACCGCAGGGACCACCCCACTAGTATCCGTCATGGCGGATTCGTGGCATTGGTCCTAGACCCAATCATTGACGGATTTCACCTCACTCGAGTCCTTATGGATGGCGGCAGCAGCCTGAACCTGCTTTATAAGGACACAGTGTGCAAAATGGGTATCGACCCCTCAAGGATCAAACCCACAAAAACGACCTTTAAAGGCGTCATACCAGGTGTAGAGGCCCATTGCACAGGCTCAGTCACACTGGAAGTGGTCTTCGGATCCCCGGATAACTTCCAAAGCGAAGAGTTAATCTTCGACATAGTCCTGTTCTGCAGTGGCTACCATGCACTACTCGGGCGAACCGCATTCGCAAGATTCAATGCGGTACCGCATTATGCATATCTCAAGCTCAAAATGCCAGGACCTCGGGGGTTCATCACAGTGGAAACACAGAGCGCTCTCTCCGCACGGAGGAGCACACTGCGACCCTCGCAGCAGAAGCACAAAGCAGCCTCTTAAGGAAATCCACCAGTTCGGCGATTAAGGACCCGGACACCTTCAAGCGCACCCAGAGTAATCGGCAACAGGACCGCCTGGCACGTTCCGAGCTCGCATAGCAATGCGGCTCCCACCCCGGTCCCAGCCCCGCGAGGCTTGGCCCCTCGCGAGGGTCTTGAGCTTGAGCTGATGAAGATGGGCCGACCTAGGCCCCCACTTGAGCCACGCCGCAGGCTGCAGGCAGGCAAGTCTGGGGACCCCCGTTCCCAGAACGCCGACATGTTTTACCTCCATCAAGAGGGCCCGAACCTGGGTAAAACATCGTGTCCCCTGCCTCCTGTTACCATCCGCCTTAGATGCACAGTTCGGGACCCCCTACCCGAGATCCACCAGTTTTGACACCGACAGCCACCAGCACCAAAGAGGAACGACGACCATCGTCAGGATGAGGGGGCTGGGGGCTTCCAAGAGCCTCGTGCCATCGCCTGTGTCTTGGGTGGTGCTCAAGCCCCAGCCTCTCAGCGTATCTTCAAGAAGTCTGCTTGTGAGGTGAACACAGCCCTTCCCAGGCTCGAGGCCACATGCCCGCTCAGGTGGTCCAAGTGCGCCATCACCTTCAGCTCGGCGAACCAACTCAAGTGCGCGGCGACCGCCGGCGTCCTTCCGATGCTCTGCTCACCCATCATCAGCAACGTTCAAGTCACCAAGACCTTCATCGATGGTGGCGCAGGGCTCAACATCTCGTCCATCGAGACGTTCGACAGCCTTCAAGTGCCATACGATCAGCTACATCCTACCAAGCCTTTCTCAGGAGTGACCGACGACTCCACCACCCCGATAGGGCAGGTTCGCCTCCGTGTCACCTTCAGCCAGCATGACAACTACCGCACCGAGCTCATCGACTTTGACGTCGCCCACATCTGCCTGCCGTACAACACCATCCTTGGGTATCCAGCCTTGGCCAAATTTATGGCAGTGACCCACCACGGCTACAACATCCTCAAGATGCCAGGGAGTGGAGGCGTCATCTCGGTTGCCTACGAAGAAAGAGATGCGATGTGCGCCCTCGAGCGCGCCTACCAGGCTGCAGCAGTTGAAAACCACGACAACGAAGGCACCCTATACCCTCCTGAAGCCATTCCCAAGAAGAAGAAGCAGCTACTCCACCCAGGGCCTCAGGAGAGTGGCGTTTCCAGCGGTACCACCTCAGGACCTACACCTACAGATGGGGTGCCTCCCTCCCTCTCATAGGAAGGCGCGCTCGACGCCCTCCTTAGGCTGGGCTCGGGGGCCCTCTTCTGGAGGGCCTCAGACCTAGTCAACATCACGAGGGAGGCGCTCGGGCACCACATGGAGGCGTGCTTTGCTGCACGTTTCCCTCAAGATGGCACAAGGCACGGAGCGCCCAGTGCTCAGGAGTTCATCACCAAGGCGATCCAAGAGCTTCAAGAGGCAAGGGCCGTACGCGCCGACCGCCGCCCACCACCCGACATAGCTCCCCATCCTGGTGAGGATGGCGGGCTGCGCTTCTGCATCAACATTCCAGGGCTCAACAGGGCCGCATCTTAGGGACGTTTTTGGCTTTCACGCGTTGGACGGTGTGAGGGTCCACCTCACAGCTATGTTCGCATGCCATTCGGCTTGCCAAGCACGGCTGTCATCTTCCAACACCATCTGCAGAGCATCATGGCGGCTCAGGAGGCCAGACATCATGCTGTCTTGGAAGAGGTCGCGACGGTTCTTGAGAAGCCACCTGGGCCTGCAGAGCCTCCTGAGGGTCACGACCCTGGCGGCTCATGAGGAGCAACCCTTCATCGCACATCTTCAGCTACTCCAACACCGCTCTAGCTATGGTATCAGGTGACTCTTTCCAGTTCATTCAGTTGGGGGAGCCCCTCGGGCAGTATCATCCCCAAGTCGCACGGGCCTGTCCCTGCGACATGTATCCTTTTGCATCTCTAGCGTACTTTGATGGGGGCACCCCTTGGGCTGCATCATCCCCAGGCCGCTTGGGTCCGTCCCTATGGCATGTACCATTCTTGCATCTATATAAGCTAACCTGCCTCTTTGCTTGAGTCGTTTTATGATTATCACCTGCTTATCTGGTACTTCGATACCCTGCCCACGACCGCCCTTGTTACCATGGGAGCCGCGCGCCGGTTGTCTTTCTTTAGGATCCCTTGCATGAGTAGGCTAGGCACGGCGTCTATGCTCAGGTCCGTCCCTGCAGCGTCGATAAACCCAACGACTGAGCTCTGTCTGGTGGGCCGGCCCGTTCACGTCACCTCCTGGGGTCGTTGGTGTCTGGCCTTCTCATGTGACTGCCTTAGGAAATTCGTCCGGCGCAGGTTGCCTAACCAACCTGCAGGACCGCTGAAACTACCAAGAACCAAGATCAGGCGCAACCCGCCTTGAGGTAGGGCCTCGTGAGTCCCGTGCTAGCTCACGGGTGCCCAGACACACCTCGTCTAGCCCTGCTATGCAAGCCATGTGTCAGGGCAGGGCTGTACACGCCCCGGGGGCTCCACTCAGAGGGATCCCTCAACCACGCACCAGTGGAAGCACCATGGTCCATGCTGGCAGTCGACATGGTCGAGAAGTGGCTATGCCCGTGCAAGTGCGGAAGCGCTATGCTCCGCGCTGGTGATAAACAACTGAGGGCAGCTCCATGGTCGTACCAACCTCATGGAGCAACCCAGCTCAGTGTCTGGCCTCACCGCAATGCTCCCCCCTCAGGAGAGCCGCGCGAGGGGGCTGGGCACGGGGGATGCGCTCAGGCCTCGCCTAGCGTACGCCGTCCTGCCAGGTCCCTCGGACCTGATCATCGTGCACCCCTCCCAAGCGGGACCTCGGCGAGGGCAGGTATGAAGGTCTGTTTGAGCATCAAGGGGGACTCTTGGGCATCACGACTCAAGAGCCTAACTGGCCACATAGCCCCTCACCCCTTGCTCTTGTCCTAGTGATCCGGACGGCCCAACGGCGGCTGAGATATGCGTGGGGTCAGGCCCTGCCGACGTAGAACCCTAAGGCCTATTTTCGCATTGAGAGAATATCATACGGAAACCAACATTCGGTGGAAACCGGTGAAAACCACGAGAAGAAAATATTTTAAAGTTTCAAAAAAATCTGAAAAAATACGGGATGTTAAGATGATGATGTTTTATCAGCACACAAAATTTCAAGTTGAAACACATTGCGAGATGTGAGCTATGAAAAAGAGAAAATCAGTGTTGAATAGTGCCGAACAGTAATGTCACTATTCAGGGCTGAATTTGTCTTTTTCATAGCTCACATCTCGTAACGTGTTTCAATTTGGAATTTTGTGTGGCAATAAAACATCACCCTCTTAATATCCTGTATTTTTTCAAATTTTTTTGAAACTTGAAAATATGGTTTCCACGAAGTTTTCATGGAATATTGGTTTCCGTATGATATTCTCCCTTTTGCATTTCCTTCCCGCAGTCCATTTGCACGTCAAGGGAGACTCCTGAGCATCGTGACTTAGGAGCCTAACTGGCCACGTAACCCCTCACCCCTTGGTCCCGTCCTGGTGATCCGGGCGGCCCAACGGCGGCTGAGGTATGCGCGGGGTCGGGCCCTGCCGACATAGAACATCAAGCAAACGGGAAGGAAATCGCGGAACCTAAATTATTACACAACATTTTGTCCTTCAAACATCAAGCAAAATTTTAATGCCTCCATGAGGCACGTCTCATGTCATAGGGAAGTTCACAGGAAAATAAAACGACAAGGAACTCCGTCCTTCACCAGCAAGCCTTGTCTTCAGCCTTGGGCACCGTCGTCAGGAAGCGCCTTCCCGTCGGCACCGTCACCGTCGGTCGCATCGTTGGCCTCAGTCACGAGATTGGCGGCGCTGTCGGTTAGAGGTGCAGGCTCGACGATGAGGAACTTCTTCAGCAGGGCCTCCACTTGGCCCTCCACAGGCTCGAGCAGCTCGCTGAGGTCAATGCCGGGGTCATGAAGATAGAGATGGCTGAAGTCGCGCGTCAAGGCAGATGAGGAGAGTGCACAGGCTTCCCACTCCACCAGGGGAACACCCTCGAGCGGCACGACAAGATGAGGGAGCAGCTAGGCAGGGCCTTCGTCATCGGTCACCCGCGGCCTCTCCAAGCCCTTATCATAGAAACCCTGCAGCACCGCACGGGACCTCTCCTTTGAAGGCCGCGTGCTCCTCGGCGAGAACCTTCGCCTTGGCCTCCAACTGGGCCTTCTCCACCGCCACCTTCTTGTCCACCTCCTCTAGGCGGCTGCGTTCTGCGGCCCGCGGCCTCGCCGACTGCTCCAGCTCAGCGTCATGACTGGTGACGAGGTCTTCTCAGGCTTTCATCTTCTCCTCCTCCGCCCCACGACCGCGGGCCTCGGCCACACGCTCGTTGCGCATGGCCTCCAACTCGGCTTCCATCGACCGACAATGCTTCTTGGCAGCCTCGGCGTCCTTCAGCGCCACCTCACGGGCGATCGCGGCTTGGTCAATGGCTCGCTTCTCCTCCTCGGAAGCTGCCACAGCCTGGCCCAACACCACCCTGACAGACGCGTCGGAGTGCAACCAACCCAAGATCAGCTCCAGGCGCCCTACCACCAAGCGAGGGTCGGCGCCTTGAAGATCATCCCGTAGCCGGGTCAGCGCGGAAAGAGCCTCCCCCGGAACATCAGGTGCGTCGGAAGGATCAATGGCCAACGACATAACGGGAGAAGGAGGAGGCAGTGTTACGACCGTGACATGCACGCTGGCAGTAGCGGAAGAAGGAACCAGGGGCTCTTGAGCCATTGAAACATCTGCGGGCGAGCTGGGGGTAGGTACCTTTGGAGCCGGCTTGGCGGTGGAGATCTCCTTCTCCTGAGGCCGGTCCACCGGGCCTCGCAAGGAGGACCGATCTGGAGAGGCATGGGAGCTATCACCACACTTCCGTGCAGGAGGAGGCGCGGCCACGGCAGGCTGCTGGGTCACAGAAGGCATGGGCGCCCCTTCTTTCTTCTTCGCCGCCGCCGACGTTGGCCTGGCGGAGCAAGGAAGGGCGTTAGAAGCAGCAGCAAGAGCAAGAACGAAATCTAGACGAGGCACTTACTGATCCACGACGGCGTAGTCCCTCGGCCTCTTCAGGACCACGAAGCCAGTAGGCTTCACAGCCTGGGGCGCCGACGCGTGGATCTCAGGAGCGTCGCCTTGGGAGATCAGCGCCGACTGGCTCTTCATCAGGACCCCAGCCGGCAGCTTCTTCGAGGGGGTAACCCGAGACATCGTGGTGACCCCAGCGGAGGACAGGACCTCCCTCACCGGATGGTTGTCAGCATCGTTGTCATCAGGCAAGGCGTGAAGGAGGTCGGCCTTACGCGGAGGGGAAGTCCCCCTGCCCCCTCCCGGGTCGCCTCCGAGTCCCGCTCCTCCTCCTCATCAGAGTCACCGGAAGACACCACCACCAGAGTCATCGCCACCAGGACCTCGGAGGGCGCCGGAGGCACAAGCCCGTATTCATTGAAGACGGGCATGGCTGCAGCGATATCTGCCCGTTAGCGCGGTGGTACAACGGAAGATGTGAGTCCAGTGGAAATAACTGGTCCTCCCCGAATAGGAGTCGCAAGGCAGCGTCCAGCTCCTCGTCAGACAGAGAGTCAGGGCGCAGGCGGAGGTCGTCCCCCTCGTCCTCGAGCTTCCAAAGGGGGCGCGAATGCGCCTGAAGCGGGGCCAGGCGCTGCGCCAGAAACTCCTTGAGTATCATGGCCCCTGTCAACTTTTGCGCCCTTGGATCATCGGGCTTCAGGTCAGTGGCCATCGTCTCCAGCACATGCTTTATCCGGGGGGTCGGAGAGCTTCGCGCTGAGCCAACTCTTGTCAGAAGAAGGCATCCCGGTCGGCAGCGATAGCCGGGGGTAGGAGCACTTGGCGTCCATAAGGACCCATTTGTTCTTGAAGCCCTCAACCTTCTTCCCTGCCTTTGAGATTGCGTTGGTCCCATTGGCTGCAACAAAATTGGCGCATCCCGAGAAGTGGTCGTCCTTGATCCGAAGGTAGAAGAAATGGCGCAGCAGCACCACGGATGGCATCACCCTCACAAATGCCTCCCAGTAGAAGGCAAAAATTGATAGGAGGAGAACGGAGTTGGGATGGAGGTGAAGAGCATGGAGGCCGTAGTGGCTGAGCACGGTGTAGAAGAAATCGAAAAAGGGAGGAACCGGCCCCGCGAACATGCTGTTCAGGAAGAAGGGACGAAAGGTGCTACCCAGAGCCTCAGGCGTGGCGGAGCCGGCCCATAGCACCACTACTCTTCCCTCGTCGTCGCCACCCACCGTCATTCGGCACGCGGCAACAAGCTTCTCCTCTGAGATGGTGGGCGTGCTCAACGCTGGCTCGTACCAGGCGGGTTAGGTGCGCGAGGCCTTGGCCTTGTCGGGCGCCATCAGATGTGATCTCGGGGAGAATCCATAGCAGGTAGGAAGTCTCTTGGAGCAAGAGGAGCAAGAAAAGGGATCTGGAGCAAGACGAAGGGAAGCAATGAGGGCACTTCGGCGCGCGCCAGCCTTTTGTCAGACGGGCAGTGGCCGAGGCAGCGTGGGGAAGCGGAGACGCCCACGACCGGTCAATTTCCATGCGTCAATCAAGGACGCAGGCTATTGGGGCCCGCGGCGCTCTGCACTTGACCCTTGGCTTCGCCGTGAAGCCAAGTATGAGCGCGCCTTGACGCCGGGGGCTACTGTCGGCGTCCTAGGAACGGGGGTACCCAAACTTGCCTACCTGTGGCCCAGGGCGTGGCTCCACCAGCGGCCACGTTCGGCCCTTCTTCACCAACAACCACTCAAGACCCTCGCGAGGGACCAAGCCTCGCGATGCGGACGACGCCCCTCTGGGCCGGCCTCCCTAGGCTGGCTCCCGAGGAGCGGAGATATCTATGCAAGGGGCACCTCACGAGGTTCACGTGACATGATCCATGACGACCAAGGCCAGGCGGGCGCCAGCAGGCGTAGAGTGCAAGTTTCCTCTTTGGTACTAAAGAGGCAAGCACGGGCGAGGAGTCCCAAGGCGTCAGGAAATGGTTTCCATATCGGTGCAATGAGACCAAGGTGAGCAGGACGACAGGACGGAGGTCACCGCGGAGCCCAATCTGTGTCACCACCAGAGCCTTTGGCAGGCGAAGACCACCTTTTGTTAGATAACTTGTACTAGTTGTCCCCCTTCAAACTGACCATTGTGGGATCCCTTCCCACCTAATATTTGGGAATAGGACCAGGGCCTCTATAAATAGGACTAGCCACCACCATAGAGCAGAGGAACCAGACCATCCACACACAGAAGCTCATCGAGCTCAAGGACATCTCTCTCAGGAGGCTATTCATCCCTTGTACTTGTTCATCCTCAGCCTACAAGGCAATCCACCACACCACACTGGAGTAGGGTATTACACCACAATGGTGGCCGGAACCAGTATAAACTCTTGTGTCCCTTGTTCTTTGGGTTCATCGAGCTAGGCTTAGAGATCGTTGCGAGAGTGGGCTCGTGCTGGAGAGAGATCTTCATGCGCACCCTAGTGTTCGAAGCTCAAGGGTTTGCCGGAACCACCAATTCGACACAAGGGAAGGTTCCAGGATTGTACAACGAGTGGCCAGAGTGTCAAGCGCAAGTGGATGGGTTCTCGGGCGCCAGCCATAAAGGCTTCAAAAGTAGACAAGAAGTAGAAGCTAGTTACTTGAGGTTCGTGCAAGTGTGAGAGAGGACTCGTAACCGCCGCCTCATGTACTGCATAGTTCTACTCTCACTCATTGTGATAGCTCTTGTTGCATATATCATTGTTTAGATGGACGACGATGTAGTTGCAAGTATTCGAGACTTGTATCGCTATTTTCGAGATGATGATGAGAGACCACTTTGTGTTGGCTGATGATTATGATGATGACATGATTTGATGAGACTATTTGTATGTATATGCTATGATTACATTTGTGGTCTCGTAGCCATTTGTATGTGTATGATGATGAAATTTGTATGTGTAAAGATTCTTGTATAAAGCCTGTTCAAATACAAAACAAATATGCAAAAAAATCAGAAACTAATAAAATTAGCAGTAGCGAGGGGAGTAAAGTTAGCAGCAGTGTGCCGTGAGTAGTAGCGCGGCTTAATACAGAGTGCTAGAGCTATTAGAGTAGCGCGCTATTCTCTAGCTCACTGCTGTTGCGCTTGTATACCAGTAGCATGGGCCAACACGTGCTGCTACTACAGGTTCGCTCTAGCGCCGTATCAGTAGCGCGGGTTCCCGCGCTACTGCTATACCTAAAACCCGTGATAGTGCTAGGCTTTTCCCTAGTAGCGAGAGTTTCGAGTTCTGTTCATAGTTTGTCACGCCACCGCCGCACCATCTTCATCACCGCTATCATATACCACCACCACATAACCGCCGCAAATCTGAGTCCATATACGCCACCACATATCCGCCGCCATCACACCTATTCGAGTCCACCTCCAACATATATCTTCCATCGGTCCGAGTTCCACCAGATACATATCTGCTACTTCTTAAGCTTGGATTGGTTTTTCCCTAGAAGAGGAAAGGGTGATGAAGCAAAGTAGAGATAAGTATTTCCCTTAGTTTGAGAACCAAGGTATCAATCCAGTAGGAGGAACACACAAGTCTCCAATGATATCACCTACATAAACAAACAAATACTTGCACCCAACGCGATCAAGGGGTTGTCAATTCCTTCACGGTTACTTGCAAGGATGAGATCTGATAGAGATAGGTATAAAAGATAAATAAAAGTGCAAAATAAAGTGAAGGTAAATAAATTGCAGCAAGGTATTTTTGGGTTTTTGGTTTTACAAATCTGAAAATAATATGATAAGAATAGACCCTGGGGCCATAGTTTTCACTAGAGGCTTCTCTCTTGAAAGACCGCATACAGTGGGTAAACAAATTACTGCTGAGCAATTGATAGAAAAGCACAAAGTTATGATGATATCTAAGGCAATGATGATGAATATAGGCATCACGTCCATGACAAGTAGACCGGCTCCTGCCTGCATCTAGTACTATTACTCCACCAATCGACTGCTATCCAACATGCATCTAGTGTATTAAGTTAACAAGAATGGGGTAACGCCTTAAGCAATATGACAATATGTAGAGGGATAGATCCAGTAATTCTAAATAAACCCCACCTTTTTATCCTTAATGGCAACAATACAATACGTGCCTCGCTACCCTTTCTGTCACTGGGTGAGAACACCGCAAGATTGAACCCACTACAAAGCACTTCTCCCATTGCAAGAAAAATCAATCTAGTTGGCCAAACCAAATCAATAGACCAGAGAGAAATACAAAGCTATCTTAGTCATGCATAAAAGAGTTCAGAGAAGACTCAAATAATATTCATGGATAATCTAATCATAAATCTACAATTCATCGGAACTCAAAAAACACACCGCAAAAGAAGATTACAGCGAATAGATCTCCAAGAACATCGAGGATAACATTGTATTGAAGATCAAAGAGAGAAGAAGCCATCTAGATACTAGCTATGGACCCGTAGGTCTATGGTAAAATACTCACACATCATCGGAAGGGCGGCAAGGTTGATGTAGAGGCCCTCCGTGATTGAATCCCCCTCCGGCAGAGTACTGGAACAGGTCTCGAGATGGGAACTCACGAGGACAGAAACATGCGGCGGCGGAAAAGTATTTTTGGTGTGCCCTCTGGTATACGGGGAATATTTGGGTATTTATGGAGCTGAGATTAGGGTTAGAGGTTCCACGGTGGGCCCACGAGCTCGGGGGGGGGGGGGCGCCCCTCCTAGGGCGTGCCTGGTGAGCTTGTGGCCCATCCGTGGCTCTTCTGGCCTCCTCCCGAAGCTTCCTAGGTGTCTTCTGGTCCAAGAAAATCGTCAAAAAGTTTCATTCCATTTGGACTCCGTTTGGTATTGATTTTCCATAAAAGACAAAAACAAGGAAAAAACAAGAACTGGCACTGGGCACTAGGTTAATAGGTTAGTCCCAAAGAATGATATAAAATAGCATAATAATGCATATAAAAGGTCCAAGCTGGATATTGTCGGATTTCGGGTTCCGCAGACCCTTGAGAGGTTCGAACTCTGGGATGTGTGCAAAGAACTCGTCCTCCCCAGTTTGGCTGCCCGCTAATATCACGGCCTAGCTTGATGAACCGAATGGATAAGAGACTCAATAGTTACCCAGGTTCGGGCCACCTTGCGGTGTAAAATCCTACTCTTGCTTTGTTGTGGATTGGCCTTGAGGGGCTGAGGAAGAACTAGTACAGTGGAGAACAGCCTTCGGAGGAGAGGTGTTCTTGAGCTTGATGAGCTGGTGGGTGTGTCGATGACCCGAATGATCCCTCCCCCTCTATGGTGGTGGCTAGGTCCTATTTGTAGTGGTCTTTTTCCACTTACCAAATGGAGGTGGGAAGGGATCTCACAACATCCAAATTTGAAGGGAGACAACTAGTACATGGTATCCTGACAAAAGTAGTCTTCACCTGCAAAAGCCTCTGGCTGTGACACCATGGTGGGCTCGGCGATGACCTCCGTCTTGCCGTCCTGGCAGTCTTGGCCTTCTTGCACCAGAATGGAAACCTTTGCTTGATTCCTCGGGACTCCGCGCCTGCGCTTGCCTCCTTAGCACCAAAGAGGAAACTGGTACACTACGCCTGCTTGTGCCCGCCTAGCCTTGGTTGTCATGGCTCACATCATCTGAACCTTGCGAGGTGCACCTTGCATAGATATCTTCTCTCCTCGGGAGCCAGCCTGGGGAGGTCTCCCCACGTGGAGGTCTTGGTGTCGTTTGCCTCGCGAGGCTTGCCCCCTCGCGAGGGTCTTGAGCTGTTGATGTTGAAGCTGGGCCATACCAGGCCGTCGATGGAGCCGCGCCATGGGCCGCAAGCAGGCAAGTCCGGGTACCACCCGTTCCCAGAACACCGATAGTAGCCTCGGGCCCAAAGCGCGCTCGAACTTGGCTTCGAGGCGAAGCCAAAGGGCAAGTGCAGAGCGCCGTGGGCCCTAACCGCCTACGGCCTTGGTCAACGCGTGGTGATTGATGGAACGTGGGTTCTTCTGCTTCCCCATGCTGCCTCGACAACTACTCTTGGCTGACAAAAAAGGCTGGCGCCCGCTGCAGAGCTTTCATTACCCTTCCTTCGTCTTGCTCCAGATCCCCTTCTCCTCCTGCCCGGAAAAACTCTAGATTTTCCGAACCTCCGCCCCAAGCCTGCGACCGATGGCCACCAACAAGGTGAAGTCCTCGGCCATGGCCGTACGCTCACTCTCTTGGTTCGAGTCTGCCCTAAGTACGCCCACCGTCGCCGAGGAGAAGCACCTCGCCACCGCGCTCCAACTGACGGCGGGCAATAACAACGAGGGGGGGAGATGGCGCTCCGGGTTGGCTCTGCCAAGCCAGAAACCTTGGGCGGCAGCTTCTACCCCTTCTTCTTGCACAACGTCTTCTCGGGGCTGGTACCACCTTTCTCCAACTTCCTTTATGCCGTTCTTTGCCACTGTAAGCTCCACGCCCTCCATCTTCACCTCATCTCCATCCTCCTCCTGTCGACTTCGCTTTTTACCGCGAGGCGTTTCTAGGGGTGATGCCCTCCCTGGCGTTGCTCCGCCACTTCTTCTACCTTCGGGTCAATGGCGGCCAGTACTCGGGGTGCGCTAACTTCATCGCGGCCAACAACAGAAACACGATTTCGCAGGCCAGGAAGAAGGTGGAGGACTTCCGGAACAAGTGGATCTTCATGGACGCCAAGCGCTCCTACCCTCGGCTGGAGCTACCGACCGAGCTGCCGACGCCCCACGAAGGATGGTCTCACGAGAAGATCACCGATCCCCGGGTGGGGCAGTTGATGGAGAAGATGGTGGACAATCTGAAGCCAGATGTCCCGAAGGTAGAGAAGCTAACGGGAGCTATGATCATCATGGAGTTCCCGACGCGGCCCCTGGCTCCACTCCTTGCGCGCTCGTGCCCCCTATGGAGGCTCAAGGGCGCGGAAGGCAACCTCCCGCTGTGCCCGGACAACTCGTCCGACGAGAAGATGAACAAGGACATGCACACCTTGCTCGGGAAGGACCAGGGTTTCCCTCGGACACCCATCTTCCGCTGTATCACCGCCCCAACTGGGAGAAGATCGCCGACGCCATGCCTGTCTTCGACGAGTGCGGGCTCGTGCCTCTGGAGCCTTCCCGGCCCCCGGGCTCCCCAATGACGGTGTCCTCCGGCGAGTCCGACAAGGAGGAAAGGGCCAACTCGGAGGCGACCCTGGAAGGTGCAGGGTGAAGGAAATATGCCCTAGAGGCAATAATAAAGATATTATTTATTTCCTTATATCATGATAAATGTTTATTATTCATGCTAGAATTGTATTAACTGAAAACATGATACATGTGTGAATACATAGACAAACAAAGTGTCACTAGTATGCCTCTACTAGACTAGCTCGTTAATCAAAGATGGTTATGTTTCCTAGCCATAGACATGAGTTGTCATTTGATTAATGGGATCACATCATTAGGAGAATGATGTGATTGACGTGACCCATTCCGTCAGCTTAGCACTTGATCGTTTAGTTTGTTGCTATTGCTTTCTTCATGACTTATACATGTTCCTGTGACTATGAGATTATGCAACTCCCGTTTACCGAAGGAACACTTTGTGTGCTACCAAACGTCGCAGCGTAACTGGGTGATTATAAAGGTGCTCTATAGGTGTCTCCAAAGGTACTTGTTGGGTTGGCGTATTTCAAGATTAGGATTTGTCACTCCGATTGTCAGAGAGGTATCTCTGGGCCCACTCGGTAATACACATCACTCAAGCCGTGCAAGCATTGTAACTAATGAGTTAGTTGTGGGATGATGTATTACGGAACGAGTAAAGAGACCTGCCGGTAATGAGATTGAACTAGGTATTGAGATACCGACGATCGAATCTCGGGCAAGTAACGTACCGATGACAAAGGGAACAACGTATGTTGTTATGCGGTTTGACCGATAAAGATCTTCGTAGAATATGTAGGAGCCAATATGAGCATCCAGGTTCCGCTATTGGTTATTGACCGGAGACGTGTCTCGGTCATGTCTACATAGTTCTCGAACCCGTAGGGTCCGCACGCTTAAAGTTCGATGACGGTTATATTATGAGTTTATGTGTTTTGATGTACCGAAGGTAGTTCGGAGTCCCGGATGTGATCACGGACATGACGTGGAGTCTCGAAATGGTCGAGGCATGAAGATTGATATATTGGACGACTATATTCGGACACCGGAATGGTTCCGGGGGTTATCGAATATATATCGGAGTACCGGGGGGTTACCGGAACCCCCCGGGGGTTATTGGGCCTCATAAGCCCAAGTGGTGGAAGAGGAGAGGCATCAGGAGGTGGCGCACGGCCCCCCTTGCCCCAATCCGAATTGGGAAAGGGAAGGGGGCGGCGTCCCCCCTTCTCCTTCCTTCTCTCCACCTCCTCCTTCCCCCTTCTCCTAGTTGGAATAGGAAAGGGGGGCAAAACCTACTTGGAGTAGGATTGCCCCCCCCCTTGGGCGCGCCTCCTCCCCTTGGCCTCCCCCCTCCTCCTCCCCCCTTTATATACGGAGGAGGGGGGCACCCCATAGACACAACAATTGATCTCTTGGATCTTTTAGCCGTGTGCGGTGCCCCCCGCCACCATAATCCACCTTGGTCATATCGTAGCGGTGCTTAGGCGAAGCCCTGCGTCGGTAGAACATCATCATCGTCACCACTCCGTCGTGCTGACGGAATTCTCCCTCAAAGCTTGGCTGAATCAGAGTTCGAGGGGCATCATCGAGTTGAACGTGTGCAGAACTCGGAGGTGTCGTGCATTCGGTGCTTGACCGGTCAGATCGTGAAGATGTACAACTACATCAACCGCATTGTGCTAACGCTTCCGCTTTCGGTCTACGAGGGTACGTGGACACACTCTCCCCTCTCGTTGCTATGCATCACCATGATCTTGCGTGTGCGTAGATTTTTTTTTTGAAATTACTACGTTCCTAACAGTGGCATCCGAGCCTAGTTTTATGCGTTGATGTCATATGCACGAGTAGAACACAAGTGACTTGTGGGCGATACAAGTCATACTGCTTACCAGCATGTCATACTTTGGTTCGGCGGTATTGTTGGATGAAGCGGGTCGGACCGACATTACGCGTATGCTTACGCGAGACTCGTTCTACCGGCGTGCTTTGCACACAAGTGGCTGGCGGGTGTCAGTTTCTCCAACTTTAGTTGAACTGAGTGTGGCTACGCCCGGTCCTTGAGAAGGTTAAAACAACACTAACTTGACGAACTATCGTTGTGGTTTTGTTGCGTAGGTAAGAACGGTTCTTGCTCAGCCCGTAACAGCCACGTACAACAACAAAGTGGAGGACGTCTAACTTGTTTTTGCAGGGCATGTTGTGATGTGATATGGTCAAGGCATGATGCTATATTTTATTGTATGAGATCATATTTTGTGTAACGCCCTCGATGCAACTATATCTCCCACGTGTCGAAGCACGACTTAGAGGCATAACCGCATTGAAAGCAATGTCGCAAGTGAGGTAATCTTCACACAAGCCATGTAATACATAAGGGAAAGAGATACATAGTTGGCTTACAATCGCCACTTCACACAAATACATGAATAAAGCATCACGTCAACCAGATACAATCAAGGTCTGACTATGGAACCAAAATAAAAGAAGACTACCCCAAGAGCTACACAGATCCCCGATCGACCCCAACTGGGCTCCACTACTGATCAACTAGCACGAAACGACACAAAGGACAAGATCTTCATCGAGCTCCTCCTTGAGCTTGGTTGCATCATCTGCATGGTTCAACGACACCTCCAAGCTGGTTTTGGAAGTATCTGTGAGTCACGGGGACTCAGCAATCTCGCACCCTCACGATCAAGACTCTTTAAGCTTATAGGAAGGGTAAAAGGTATGAGGTGGAGCTGCAGCAAGAGACTAGCATATATGGTGGCTAACTTATTCGCAAAAGAGAGCAAGAAGAGAAGGCAAAAGCACGGTCGAACAACTATGATCAAGAAGTGATCCTAGAACAACCTACGTCAAGCATAACTCCAACACCGTGTTCACTTCCCGAACTCCGCCGAGAAGAGACCATCACGGTAACACATGCTATTGATGTATTTTAATTAAGGTCAACTTCAGGTTTTCTACAACCGGACGTTAACAAATTCCCATCTGCCCATAACCGCGGGCACGGCTTTGGAAAGTTCAAAACCCTGCAGGGGTGTCCCAACTTAGCCCATCACAAGCTCTCACGGTCAACGAAGGATATTCCTTCTAGCGGGAAGACCCGATCAGGCTCGGAATCCTGGTTACAAGACATCCTCGACAATGGTAAAACAAGTCCAGCAAGACCACCCGCTGTGCCGACAAATCCCGATAGGAGCTGCACATATCTTGTTCTCAAGGCACACCAGATAAGCTAAGCGTACGGGAGCCAACGTAACCCAAGTTTCCAAGGGACGGCCCCGCACGGTGCTCTGGGTTGGACCAACACTTAGACAAGCACTGGCCCGGGGGTTTAAAAATGAAGATGACCCTCGGGATGCGCGACTCCCAAGGGAAAAAGGCTAGGTGGCGAATGGTAAAACCAAGGTTGGGCCTTGCTGGATGAGTTTTATTCAAAGCAAACTGTCAAGGGGTTTCCATTATAAACAAAGTTGAAACCTCCGTTAGAGAAGAGGAACAAGGAACCTTACTAGACACTTGTAGGTTGAAAGACATAAGAAAAGTGTTACAATGGACAATAGGTACATGCAGGCACTCCGACTAAAATGAGATTTACAAGGAACAATATGGATCAATTACGACAACACTCCGGTTGGAATGAAAGGCAATAATAAGAACTTGGCAAAATGAAAGCACTTGGATGAGACTCCGGTTAAAACAAGATATGGAAAGGAAAGAATGATATAATTTGTACAACACTCCGACTGAATGGAAAGAAATTGCATATGAACTTGGGAAGATTGGATGATACTTGATGAAATCAACAACACACTGCCTCCGGAACTAATGAAAGAATGGCACAATGGGTAAGAACGATTTCAGACGGCACTCCGGTTGAGAAGGGGGCAAAAGTTGATTTAATGGGAAGAACTTGAAAAAGAGGGCATGACACTCCGGTTGAAAAGATAAGCAAAAAAAAGCAAGAACATGATCTTGGCAAAACGAGATGATAGTACGAAGAGAGCAACATGACAATGCCTCCGGAACAAAAGAATAGAAGATAGATAATTGAACTAGGAGAATGGAGAAGAAAATGCCAACTTCTGACACAAAAGAGTTGAAAAGGCATCCTTAAGCGAAAGGTCGAACGGAGTTATTGGAAAACCAACAACGAAAAGATAAGCTTTAAGTGGGCTTATGGAAAACATCTCAAAACTGAGTAGAAATTCTGTCACTGACGGAAACGATAGATTGGAATGATAAGAACAAGGAAACGAGAAACTTTTTCACCGGGAAGATAAATGAAGAACTTGGGTCATCATGAGCAACATAAATAGCAACAATCCTTCGGGAAGACTTTAGGTGCAACATGACACAAGATAACTCCAATGAAGAAAGTGATGGGTTTAAATACCTCATTCTTGACAACATGTGAATCATGAAACATGAACTCAAATTATCAAGAATGACATAATACCACCTCCAATGGAGCGGTAGAAAAAAATTGCACTCCGGATTGCAAGATGAAGAATTCTTGAGCACCTCCGAAAAGAAACTTGATGAACACTTCGAGAAGGAATTAAATCCTTGATGAACCAGCATGTAGAACCTTCATGCAGAACTCCGGTAACAAAAGGGTGATCAAAACAGAATGAAGGAGAAGTTGAAAACACAAGGTGAATCCTTGCAATTATTAGATAGATCTTTGGAATGATATAATTGAAATAACTTTGAGCTCCGGAAAGAAGGATGGACAACTTGAATCGAGAATTTGATGCACCTCCGGAATAGGGAATTAATCACTTGGATGAACAAGAATGAGGATTACGTTATGCGTATCCTTCACCAATTTAAATTGATGACAAACAACGGATTTGGCATACTATTTATTCTCGTGGAAAGGATTAAGGAGAGGCATAACTTAAGCTTGAGAAGGTCTTCAATGATCCACCGGTAGAATTAGGAAAACATGAATGCATTTATATGATAAACGAAGGAAGAAGAAAGTTGGAAGAACCACCGTAAGAATTGAACATGAAAATAGCAAGAGCACAAATTCACTGGGAAGAATTGGAAAACGAAAGAAGATACTTGAAGGAATTTAGATACAAGAGAACGAATAGATCCTGAACTGATAGGAGAATATTTGAATGATGCACCGGTAAAATTTGGAGAACGAGAGCTGAAAACTGGGAATGAATAAACCTGGATTGATGACCTCCGGATAATCAAAGTGAACAGAATCTTGAATTGCTCCGGATAGGTGAAAAGAATTTCCACAATCGAAAATAATTATGAGAGGGTGGAACAATCTAGAATCACGAATCTTGAAGAGAATGGAGCAAGATATGGAGGGAAAACTCTTCTTCGACCTTCCTAATCTGAGAATTACGACGAGAAACACCACCATGTATTGTTGAGATACTCCGGAAGAATCAAAAGCGAAGAGGTTGAGCCAACTATGAAAAGAATTTGAAAAATCTTGGAGAAAGACATTTGACTGATGATAAATCATTCTTACGTCAAACTTCGAAAAGAAAATTTGGGGATAGCTCCGGCAAAATAAGAAGAGTCAGGTAAGATCGTAGGAAAAGACCTGTGGGTTAGGGCCCACTCAAAAGAAATACCGTTGAATGATTTAAAAGATAGATTGCGCCAGTTGAAATAAATGGCTTGAATGAGGTAACATCCTCGAAAGATCTTGAATGAATGTAGTGTGGAACCATGAATCTTTGAGATATCTTGAACACTCCGGAACAATTGAATAGGGAGAAGTGGATGATTAAGAGGTGTATCGGCATGAGAAGGTATTTGAAACGAGGAAAATGATATGATCAACAAGGCTTGAATTGAAATCCACCAGAGAAGAAAAAGAATGATGAAAGATGAGCTAGTAGAACATCTTCATGGAAAACACCGGGTAAGAACATTGACGGAAAAAGGAATGGAGATACTTCACAATAATAAAAGGATACATGATTAAGAAATCTGAGTCCTCGAAGAAAAAGGGTGGGAGGGCGGGAAAACAAAGGCAGCTTGGGACGAATGAAATGAACACCGTTGAGAAGAACTAAGATTGGATCTTGCAAATCTTGAAGTGATCGGATTCACTTGAACAGAAACACGCCGGTAGAGAAGAAATTTAGATGACAATCTCGATGATCAAGAAGGATTTGTATTCACGTAGAATTATGAGAACACCGCTTGGAAAAGGTATGGAATCAACATTTGACTTCGAAGCAACTCGAATACCACAACTCAAAACAAAAACAAAGGGTTGGCTTGCAGAATAAGCCAGAACAAACATATGATAGAGATTTCGTCCGAAGTTTTCGTGGTGGGGCCTACACGGGCTCGGTCGTACAGCACCATCATGTACAAGGCAGTGCACATGACATACAAAGCGTCCCCGAGTCGGCATAGCTAAGGACTCTTTAAGACACAACGATACCACTGTAAAACCAACCGTGGATAGGCGGACCACTAGACGTCGAACCCCAATTTCAAATCATACATCTGTCGGAAAGATATCCTAAGAGCTACTTGATTTCCCACTTATAAACTCCTGAAATTTTTTGGTTATGCAATCAGGTGTTGGGGATACAGGGGAAGCATAATATCTCACCCAAAACTAACAATCCTACATCCATCTGTATCCATCCTTCAACACATAACCAAGAAACCTTCGGAAATCATCTACCTCAACCTTCGAAAAGCATCCGTAATACGAGTTATGGCAATACTCCCGAACTCCCGCCCCAGTACTAGGTGGCGTCGAGGTTATCTCACCAACAACTGTATAAAAGAGATTTTCGATGTCGGTGAAACTAAACTCAGGTATTCCAGAACTGCAACGATAAAATTGTGACAACAACACCTCGGAGCTCAACTCCCCGGGACACTGCCACAACCCCTAAATGACAGGAGGCACCAAGAACAATGTTCTCGTCACAAAACCATCAGAACAATTCCAAGATACCCGCGTGATCCTAAAATAATTTTAGTGAAATTTGAGAAGAGAAGAGTCAAAACTCTACGTCAGGGTGCCTCACCAGAGCGACGAAGGGACTGAGGAATAAAAAGAATTCATAAACTCTCTGATATATATAATCCTAAATGACTCAAAACATTTCTAGACTCAATAACGCCAGTGATTCTATCAAGCAGGGGGCTCCTAAGGTCGGGGAAGGCTCTTATTACCAACTTGTAACGCCCTCGACATGGCTATATCTCCCATGTGTCGAAGCACGACTTAGAGGCATAACCGCATTGAAAGCAATGTCGCAAGTGAGGTAATCTTCACACAACCCATGTAATACATAAGGGAAAGAGATACATAGTTGGCTTAAAATCGCCACTTCACACAAATACATGAATAAAGCATTACATCAACCAGATACAATCAAGGTCCGACTACGGAACCAAAATAAAAGAAGACTACCCCAAAAGCTACACAGATCCCCGATCGACCCCAACTGGGCTCCACTACTGATCAACTAGCATGAAACGACACAAAGGACAAGATCTTCATCGAGCTCCTCCTTGAGCTTGGTTGCGTCATCTGCTCGGTTCAACGGCAGCTGCAAGCTAGTTTTGGAAGTACCTGTGAGTCACGGGGACTCAGCAATCTCGCATCCTCGCGATCAAGACTATTTAAGCTTATAGGAAGCGTAAAAGGTATGAGGTGGAGCTGCAGCAAGCGACTAGCATATATGGTGGCTAACTTATTCGCAAAAGAGAGCGAGAAGAGAAGGCAAAAGCACGGTCGAACAACTATGATCAAGAAGTGATCCTAGAACAACCTACGTCAAGCATAACTCCAACCCCATGTTCACTTCCCGGACTCCGCCGAGAAGAGACCATCACGGTAACACACGCGGTTGATGTATTTTAGTTAAGGTAAACTTCAGGTTTTCTACAACGGAACGTTAACAGATTCCCATCTGCCCATAACCGCAGGCATGGCTTTCAAAAGTTCAAAACCCTGCAGGGGTGTCCCAACTTAGCCCATCACAAGCTCTCACGGTCAACGAAGGATATTCCGTCTAGCGGGAAGACCCGATCAGGCTCGGAATCCCGGTTACAAGACATCCTCGACAATGGTAAAACAAGTCCAGCAAGACCACCTACTATGCCGACAAATCCCGATAGGAGCTGCACATATCTCGTTCTCAGGGCACACCAGATAAGCTAAGTGTACGGGAGCCAACGTAATGCAAGTTGCCAAGGGACGGCCCCGCACGGTGCTCTGGGTTGGACCAACACTTAGACAAGCACTGGCCTGGGGGTTTAAAAATAAAGATGACCCTCGGGATGCATGACTCCCAAGGGAAAAAGGCTCGATGGCGAATGGTAAAACCAAGGTTGGGCCTTGCTGGAGGAGTTTTATTCAAAGCGAACTGTCAAGGGGTTCCCATTATAACCCAACCGTGTAAGGAACGCAAAATCCGGGAACATAACACCGATATGACGGAAACTAGGGCGGCAAGAGTGGAACAAAACACCAGGCATAAGGACGAGCCTTCCACCCTTTACCAAGTATATAGATGCATTAATTAAATAAGAGATATTGTGATATCCCAACAAAATATCCATGTTCCAAACATGGAACAAGCTCCAATCTTCACCTGCAACTAAGAACACTATAAGAGGGGCTGAGCAAGCAGTAACATAGCCAAACAACGGTTTGCTAGGACAAGGTGTTTAGAGGCTTGGCTTAACAATATGGGAGGCATGATAAGCAAGTGGTAGGTATCGCAACACATGCATAGCAAAAGAGCGAGCATCTAGCAAGCAAAGATAGAAGTGATTTCGAGGGTATGGTCATCTTGCCTGAGATCCTGCAAGGAAGAAGAACGAGTCTATGAAGAAGACAAACGGACGTAGCCAACGGATCCTCACAAACGCAACGTTGCCGGATTACCGAGAAGAAGTACACCAGAAAGAAAGCAAACAACATAGTAAACAATCATCACATAAGCATGGCACGATGCGCAAACAAGTATGATGCATGTCCGGTTTTATGAGGCATGGCATGGCAAAGTGCACAAGCAATTCTACAAATTAAGTGGAGCTCAATATGCGACGAGTTGCATATTGACGAAAACACCACATGACTTATTTAGTTCTCTCTCGTTTATGTCCCCAACAATATTAAATGTTGATTAACATGGCAAGAGGTGAAGCACAACAAAACTACCTATCTAGGCAAGTTTAAATGAGGCCAGAAACAAAGGACAACAATTCCGGTAAACCCCCATATGCATATATTAGGTTTGGTACTGTCCTGCCCTAAACACAATTTTAGAGTTGTTAAACATGCAAAGTGATGCGACCATGTTAAACTAGGCATTTTTCTACCCCATTTACATATAAAGTTTATTAGAAACCGAGCTACGGTTATTTAGTTATGAATGTCATCTTAGCATGGCATAGGAGCAAATTAAAGCAAATAGCAGGTTAAACAATTCAAACATGTATGAAAGTGGGATATTATGAAATTAGATGTAATTCTAAGCATATTTCATATATAAATTGTTTTAATCCGATGCATGGTTAAATAGTTATTAAATGCATGAACTCTAGGGACTAAACTGCAAAACTGTTGTCTCAGGATTAATACACAAATTCGCAGACGCTGGAAAAAACATGATATGGGCCGAAACACGAACTGGGCCAACAGCAGGAAAGGAAGGTGGGGTGCAGGGGGGGGGTGCTGCTTCACCTAGTGGACCTTGGCCCGCTCGGTTTAGGACTGGAGGAGGCCGGATCAGGGGGAAGTAGGCTAGGCCTTGGCAGCGGCCCAGCGAGGCGCTGCACGAGCGCGTGGCTGCGGTCAACGAGATCGAGCGGTTCCAGGCACGGGGGAACTCCTCTGCTCGTCTCTGAAGACAAACGGCAGCGACGGGTTGCAGAGCGACGCCGGGGACTTGCGGGCGGCGCAGGTGGGTCTTGAGCGCGGCTCTGCAGGGCCGTGACGGCGCTGGGACGGCCGGATCCAAGCATAGGGCGGCGAGGCAGGGGACCTATAGGCGTGTGGCGATGAGGAGGTTGGGGGCCCCGGTGTCCCGTGCCAGTGATGAGCGGCGAAGAAAGTCCATGGCGTGGTGGAGCTTGCTGCCGGTGAGGCACGGGGAGGTGAAGCAGAGAAGGCCGCGGGCTCCTGGAAGAAGATGGTGCCGGCTTGAGGAGTCTCTCGTTGCAGATCGAGGGAGTCAGGCGGCACCCCGGTTCCTGTGGAGAAGAGGCAGGAAGGTGAGACGGGAAAGAGAAGGGAAGAAGAAAAGAGAGACAGGGAAGGAGAGGGCGGCCCCGCTGGAGCTCGTCCTGGCAGCTTCGGGCAGTGGACGGAGCAGCTCCGGCGGCGGCGCTCGCCAATGCGGTCGAGCGGGAGGAGGCTCTCGAGCTCGTCCGGGAGCTGGGAGGCGCTGGGGCTGCAGAGGCTCTGGGTCGTCGGATCTGAGATCCGGTGGTCCAGATCGGGTGGAAAGTGGTTGTGGTGGTTAGCTGGATCTGGATTCGAAGAGAGGTGGTAGGAGGCTGCGGGATCGAGGGAGGGGATCCCGAGAGGAATTGGGTGGAGTGACGGCGGGATGGGACATCTCCCTAGGATCTAGGGTTGGGCTATAAATATACAGATGAATTTAGTTTAGGGGCTACCTCATCCCTTCGATCGTAATTGGACGGTCGCGAATAACTAGGCTAGGAAGCTCAATTGAGAAAACGGAGACGTTTTGTAGATGTTTGGGGATGATCCGGACATGACGGTGACGACTGCTCGGGTCGGGACCGGGACAATTTTCGGACGCGCGCGAGGGGGGGTGTGGGCTGATGAGAGAGGTTAGGTTGGACCTGGCGGTAGGTAGTGAGATGTGTAGACGGTCTCGAGCTGAGAGAAGAGAAGAGAGGGAGGCCCAGCGACTATTTCCGGAGACCGAAAATGTCTGACGTTAGACCGGCTATATTGCCGCTATAGTTTAACGGTTGGGCTATCAAACGAGCTCCGAATGCGATGAAAATTGGCAGGCGACATACTAACAACATAACAACACCACATGCCAACTTTCATCCCATTCCGAGAACATTTTCCGGCCACTTGTAAAATACTATTTCGGACATGCCGCGGGCGCGTGCGAGTGTGGTTGGGCTCAGAACGGATAACGGACGGAACTGGGGGAACCCGGACGGATGCAAATTTTGAGAACATGATGATGCAATGTGGACAATGACATGGCAAGATGCAACACGCAAGCAAAGACAAGGCAAACAACAGTGAAAAACTGGAAGACACCTGGCGCAACGGTCTCGGGGCATTACATTTTGTAACCGAGTTATTGGCAACTGGTAGGAGCCATATGGTTGGCGCTTTATTGTATGCAATGTAATCGCCATGTAATGCTTTACTTTATCACTAAGCGGTAGTGATAGTCGTAGAAGCATAAGTTGGCGAGACGACAACGATGCTACGATGGAGATCAAAGTTTCGCGCCGGTGACAATGGTGATCATGACGGTGCTTTGAAGATGAAGATCACAAGCACAAGATGATGATGGCCATATCATATCACTTATATTGACTGCATGTGATGTTTATCTTTTATGCATCTTATCTTGCTTTAATTGACGGTAGCATTATAAGATGATCTCTCACTAAATTATCAAGGTATAAGTGTTCTCCCTGAGTATGCACCCCTACAAAAGTTCTTCGTGCTGAGACACCACGTGATGATCGGTTGTGATAGGCTCTACGTTCAAATACAACGGGTGCAAAACAGTTGCACACGCGGAATACTCAGGTTAAACTTGACGAGCCTAGCATATGCAGATATGGCCTCGGAACACTGAGACCAAAAGGTCGAGCGTTTATCATATAGTAGATAAGATCAACATAGTGATGTTCACCATTGAAACTACCCCATCTCACGTGATGATCGGACAAGGTTTAGTTGATTTGGATCACGTGATCACTTAGAGGATTAGAGGGATGTCTATCTAAGTGGGAGTTCTTAAGTAATATAATTAATTGAACTTAAATTTATCATGAACTTAGTACCTGATAGTTTTTTGCTTGTCTATGTTAATTGTAGATAGATGGCTCATGTTGTTGTTCCGTTGAGTTTTAATGCGTTCCTTGAGAAAGCAAAGTTGAAAGATGATGGTAGCAACTACATGGACTGGGTCCGTAACTTAAGGAATATCCTCATTGCTGCACAGAAGAATTACATCCTGGAAGCACCGTTGGGTGCCAGGCCTGCTGCAGATGCTGCCGACAATGTTAAGAACATTTGGCAGAGTAAAGCTGATGACTACTCGATAGTTCAGTGTGCCATGCTTTACGGCTTAGAACCGGGACTTCAACGACGTTTTGAATGTCATGGAGCATATGAGATGTTCCGGGAGTTGAAGTTAATACTTCAAGCAAATGCCCAGATTGAGAGATATGAAGTCTCCAATAAATTCTATAGCTGCAAGATGGAGGAGAATAGTTCTGTTAGTGAACATATACTCAAAATGTCCGGGTATCATAATCACTTGACTCAACTGGGAGTTAATCTTCCTGTTGATAGTGTAATTGACAGAGTTCTTCAATCACTGCCACCAAGCTAAAAAAGCTTCATGATGAACTATAATATGAAAGGGATGGATAAGACAATTCCCGAGCTCTTCGCAATGCTAAAGGCTGCGGAGGTATAAATCAAAAAGGAGCATCAAGTGTTGCTGGTCAACAAGACCACTAGTTTCAAGAAAAAGGGTAAAGGGAAGAAGAAGGGGAACTTCAATAAGAATGGCAAACAAGTTGCTGCTCAAGAGAAGAAACCCAAGTCTGGTGCTAAGCCTGAAACTGAGTGCTTCTACTTCAAACAGACTGGTCACTTGAAGCAGAACTGCCCCAAGTATTTGGCGGATAAGAAGGATGGCAAGGTGAACAAAGGTATATGTGATATACATGTTATTGATGGGTACCTTACTAATGCTCGCAGTAGCACCTGGGTATTTGATACTGGTTCTGTTGCTAATATTTGCAACTCGAAATAGGGACTATGTATTAAGCGAAGATTGGCTAAGGACGAGGTGACAATGCGTGTGGGAAATGGTTCCAAAGTCGATGTGATCGCAGTCGGCACACTACCTCTACATCTACCTTCGGGATTAGTTTTAGACATGAATAATTGTTATTTGGTGCCAGCGTTGAGCATGAACATTATATCTGGATCTTGTTTGATGCGAGACGGTTATTCATCTAAATCATAGAATAATGGTTGTTCTATTTATATGAGTAATATATTTTATGGTCATGCACCCTTGAAGAGTGGTCTATTCTTATTGAATCTCGATAGTAGTGATACACATATTCATAATCTTGAAGCCAAAAGATGCAGAGTTGATAATGATAGTTGTAGGATCGAAAGTATGTCTAGAGGGGGGGGGGTGATTAGACTACTTGACCAAATAAAAACTTAACCTTTTCCCAATTTTAGTTCTTGGCAGATTTTAGCTATTGTAGGACAAGTCAAGCAATCATCACACAATTCAAGCAAGCATGCAAAGAGTATATTGGCAGCAGAAAGTAAAGCATGCAACTTGCAAGAATGTAAAGGGAAGGGTTTGGAGAATTCAAACGCAATTGGAGACACGGATGTTTTTCCCGTGGTTCGGATAGGTGGTGCTATCCTACATCCACGTTGATGGAGACTTCAACCCACGAAGGGTAACGGTTGCGCGAGTCCACGGAGGGCTCCACCCACAAAGGGTAACGGTTGCGCGAGTCCACGGAGGGCTCCACCCATGAAGGGTAACGGTTGCGCGAGTCCACGGAGGGCTCCACCCACGAAGGGTCCACGAAGGAGCAACCACCCACAAAGGGTCCACGTAGAAGCAACCACCCACAAAGGGTCCATGAAGTAGCAACCTTGTCTATCCCACCATGGCCATCGCCCACGAAGGACTTGCCTCACTAGCGGTAGATCTTCACGAAGTAGGCGATCTCCTTGCCCTTACAAACTCCTTGGTTCAACTCCACAATCTTGTCGGAGGCTCCCAAGTGACACCTAGCCAATCTAGGAGACACCACTCTCCAAGAAGTAACAAATGGTGTGTAGGTAATGAACTCCTTGCTCTTGTGCTTCAAATCATAGTCTCCCCAACACTCAACTCTCTCTCATAGGATTTGGATCTGGTGGAAAGAAGATTTGAGTGGAAAGCAACTTGGGGAAGGCTAGAGATCAAGATTCATATGGTAGGAATGGAATATCTTGGTCTCAACGCATGAGTAGGTTGTTCTCTCTCAAAACATATGAGTTGGAATTGTGTATGTGTTTTGATGGCTCTCTCCACGAATGAAGAGGAGGTGGAGGGGTATATATAGCCTCCACACAAAATCCAACCGTTACACACAGTTTTCCAATCTCGGTGGGACCGAATCAAAAAACTTGGTCGGACCGAAAAGGTAAACCTAGTGACCGTTAGAGATTTTCGGTGGGACTGACATGCAACTCGGTAGGACCGATATGGTTAGGGTTTGGGCATAACATAATCTCGGTGAGACCGATTACACAAACTCGGTGTGACCGATTTTGGTAATAAGCTAACCAGAGAGTTGGTCAGGCAAACTCGGTGGGACCGATTTGCTCTTTCGGTGAGACCGAAAAGTTACAAAAAGGAAACACTGAATTTACATTGCAATCTCGGTGGGACCGATTCGCTCTTTCGGTGAGACCGAAAAGTTACGAAAGGGAAACAGAGAGTTTGCAATCCCATCTCGGTGAGACTGAGATCCCTATCGGTAGGACCGAATTGCTAGGGTTTGGCAGTGGCTTATGACAAATGAAACTCGGTGGCGCCGGATAGAAAGAATCGGTAGGACCGAGTTTGGCTTAGGGTTTAGTTCATATGTGGAAGTGGGAAAGTAGTTGAGAGTTTTGGAGCATATCACTAAGCACATGAAGCAAGAGGGTCATTAAGCAACACCTCATCCCTCCTTGATAGTATTGGCTTTTCCTAAAGACTCAATGTGATCTTGGATCACTAAAATATAAAATGAAGAGTCTTGAACTTTTGAGCTTGAGCCAATCCTTTGTCCTTAGCATTTTGAGGGTTCCACTTTCACATCCATGCCATGCCAATCATTGAGCTTTCCTGAAATAATCATCTTGGAATAGCATTAGCTCAATGAGCTATATGTTGTTATGAATTACCAAAACCACCTAGGGATAGTTGCATTTTCAATCTCCCCCTTTTTGGTAATTGATGACAACATATAGATCAAAGCTTCAACAAATGATAATGAGCATGAAATATATCGTCGCTTTGGGAAGTATGTGACAAGTGAGAGCTCCCCCTAAATTTGTGCATATTTAAAATTTGCTTTGGACTGCAAATGCACAAAGAGTTAGAGTCATGGGTTACTCTTCCATGTCACATACATCTTGGTGGAGCGCTTAAAATGATAAGAATGAAATACATGCACTCATCACCAAGAATAGTGAATGATCACATAAGATAGATAAGATATATCAAGCATGCATAAGTGTAGCTTATGATCAAACACATGATCATCAATGTCTCACGAGCAATGACATAGTATCTCAAGCACTCAAAAGCAAACAAAGTTCGAAAAACCACCAAATAAAGCAAGAGAGAAAAAAAGCAACACTCTCTCTCTCGAAGCCTATGATCTATACATTTTCTCCCCCTTTGGCAACAAGTTCCCAAAAAGTTCCTAGAAAATGCATAGTGCTAAGTCGACACTCAGGCTTGATCTTTAGGTGGTGGTGGAGTCCGGAGCACTCCAAGGACGGAGCCTTCTGTAGACGTGGTTGGAGTTGAGGCTGAAGTGGACGCTGGAGCTGGTGGAACTGAGGCTGTAGCTGGTGCAGACGTGGTGGCTCTGGGGTCAGCAACTGGCACTGCAGATGACCTCGGACCTCGTGGCACTCTGGCAAAGGCATCAGTTGTAGTCTTGCCTCTCCTCTCCTGCATGTCATCCGTGAGCTGCTCCACTGCAGTCTAAATCTCTGTCACTTTGACATCCAAGTCATAGAACTTTTGTTCCATGATCCTCTCTAAGCTTGCCTGGTTCTGAGTTAGGGTAGCTAGTCCTTGCTCAATCCGCAGGGTGGATGCAATCAAGTAACCAAGCTGCTCTTGTTTGGTTTTCAGGAAATATTCAGATGCCTCCTCTTGAGTAGGCATCTTGGCAGCTTTCTCCTTCCTCGCCTTCTCCTTCTTGGCTTGTGCTTGGGCAGATGATGGCTCATTCTCAGTCATGACCACTTGATTATCTTCAAAATCTGGACGGATGGGCAGGTGTTCCTTGTCCAATAAGTATATCCCCGTGCACATCTTAGAGTTGATGAGCTCCTGAATCTGTGGGGCATATCCACAGCTCCTCTTCTGGTCTGCTGATGTCCTCTTGATTGTTTCAATCATAAGGCTCATGACTTTGAATTTCTGTGGCACGTCAAAGATATGAAGCAAGTTGATCGCGTGGCCCCTGATCATCTAGTGATCTCCAGACTTGGGCAACAAGGTGTGCCTCAGTATCCAATTGATAGTTGGCAGCCCTAACAGAAGATAGTGCACTGAGCCAAATTTGAAAGTTTCAAGAGCCTCATTCGGAATCTCCTTGTACATGTTTGACATTGAGTTGTGGTCCATCTTCTTCTTGGCATAAATGTCCAAGTCATCGTCATGCTCTTCTGGGGCATTAATCAGCTGAGCCCATTCAGCAACTGTAGACTGGTACCTCGTACCTTCAGACATCCAAGTTATCCTACCATCTGGATAAAAATGGGCTGTGGAGTAGAACTGCATGATAAGCTCCTCATTCCACTTTGTGAGCTTCTGCCCAACAAAGTCCTCTACTCCACATGCCTTGAAGCTGTCCTGCACTCCATGGTAGTGTCCTTCATTTTCCTTGATGTATTCCCAGTCGACCCATCTCATATCACATACAATTGGCTTCTTGTCCAACAAAACTGTCTCATAGAAATCTTGTTGTTCCTTGGTGTGAAACCTGTAATCCACAGCAGTTCTTCTCCTTGAAGCATACGGGTCTGCTTCTCTCCACTTCCTGAGCCCTTAATCTCTTCTGAGCTTCATGTCCTCAACCACAGGATGAGCATCATTGTGGTCTGGGATCTTGGGCTTGAGTTTTCTGAGAACTTGACCTTCTTCTTCTTCAGCAATGTCAGGCACTGGGGCCTTGTTCTTCTCAGCAGCTGGGATGCTTCTTGTATTCCTCTTTGGCTTTGGCTTTGGAGCTGGCTTGGCCTTAGAAGCAGTTGACCCTGATCTTATGGCATCACCCATCAGCTTGGGTGCCTTAGGTGCTGGTGCAGCAACCTCTTCTTCTTCATCCTCATCTTCCATGATGGAAGCCTTTCCAAGCACTTTGGCTATGGTCTTCTTAACCCTTTCCTTTCTTTTCTTGCCTTCAGCAGCAACTGGCTCTATGGGTGTAGGCTTTTCAGGAATCTGAGTTGAAACTCTGGCCTTTGGCATAGGCTGCCTACCTGCTGGCCTTTTGATCTTTAACCCTGGCTTTGTGCCCTGAGCTGGCTCAATTCTCTTGGAAGTTGCTTCCTCTTCCTCTGCCACATAATCTTCATCCTCAAAATCTGAAGTTCTCTTCTTCCTCTGTCTGGTGGCAGCTGTTGGCAGATTGCTAGGGGTGCTCCTGCTGCCATCATCTGAGGAACTTGAGGGACTAGTGCCCTCACTCATCTGCACTTGCTGCTCTGACAAGTTCTGGCTATCACTTTGGTCTGACATGATGCAAACTCTGACTGCTGACCCTGTGAATAGGTTATAGATGAGATAGAGTGGATAAGCATCACAAAATGTAGAGATTTTTGCAAAAGAATAATTCAAAAACTTAGTTTTAGTTTCCCACTGAAATCATCTCGGATCTACCGATTTTTAAACTTGGTGATACCGAAGCAGTTTTGGAACCTAAACTAGTGAACTCGGTCAGACCGAGTCATAGTTTGGTGGCACCGAGACTGCTAGGGTTTCACAGAGTTCCAAAATCGGTCACACGGATAAGTAATTCTCGGTCAGACCGAGTCTCACTTGTGGAATGGCATAAGCCAAATCGGTGGGACCGAGTTTTTCAACTCGGTGGGTCCGAGATGGTTTCGGCGGAAACCTAACCCTAAAATTTTCGAATCAAAACTAATCTATGAATGCATTGACTGGATAGGAGTGTTTCAATCGTGGCAAGAATCATGATGATCACAATGTGCTAAGAATAAGATTGGGGAATAGCACAAAGATCGAGTCCATACCCTAGTTCGGCGGAGACTCGCTATGGCGGCAACGGCAGGGTAGAATTCCATTGACGGTGATGGAGACCAGCGACTGGAGGCGGCTGGCGGAGAGGAGATGATCCGGAGACCAAGTTGGCAGAGCAGGCTATCGCGCGGGCGAAGGGGTTCGGAGAAATTTCCAAATTTTTGCTCGTGACTATATATAGCCCGACCCTGTCGGTGTGACCGAGTGGAACGACTCAGTGGCACCGAGATGCAAAACTGTATACAGTTATTGCAACTCGGTGTGACCGAATGTTTAAATCGGTTGCACCGAGATCGAAAACATAGATCAACTTAATGATCTCGGTAGGACCGAAAGTAGGGTATCGATCAGACCGAGAATCATAAAGAGGTTTTGGAAGTTTAAGTCTATGACGAATCAGGGACTCTGAGCGGTCCTCACACAGAGTGGTTCGAATCTGACTTGATCAAATTTTGTGATGTAGCATGAATAGAGTTTGAGACGAGAAAATCATAGATAGCTAGAGGAGGTTCTTAGGCATTCTTGTCCATCCACTTGTCAAAAGGAAATAAAACTGAACAATCAAAACAACAAGTGGATGTCCTTGAATGAGTAAAATATGCAACCAACATGCTCACACAATAAGATGGCAAATGAAATATGTGACAAGGCATGCACAACCAATTCTAGAATCTACCAAGCAATTTGCGATGACAAGGTCATCTATATATGAGTATATTGACTTAGGAGTCAAGTGAGAACACTTGATCATAGGTCATACTCATCATTTAAGCTCAAGTGGGGTTACCACTTTTACATAAAGCATTGTTGTGTTCACATCTTTAGAGTTGCTTTATCTCAAGTCTTAGAGTAAAGCTCCCCCTAGATGTGATATCCCCCCTTAGAGGGATGAACTAACCTCAGGTTTTGTCGATAATGACTTCATGTAGATGTTGAAGATGTGGATGCTCAATGTTGATGTAGATCACTTGGAGCTATCCATTTGAGTGAATTGCACTTTCAATACCTACATGGGTTAGTCCCGCAAGGAACAAACAAGGATATCCATAGACATAGAGTGATGCACACACAAGATGATGTCCATGAAAACTTTTAGGTTACCTTGTCCCTTGCCTTACCAACAAGAGGGTTTGTGACTCCTTGAACTAGTGCAAGATGTGGAAGTTGATTGCACTTGTTCTTGCCAAAATGATAAGAGTGAAGTATGTTGGCGGAGTCACCCTCAAGAACTCTCTAGTTCTTCTTCTTTTGGATCCACACCATCTTGATGGGAATCCTTGGAGTTGTAGTCGTACTTGATGAAGTGGAACTTGAAGTAGTCTTGGGAATCCACTTGACTAAGGTCTTAGGAGCTTCTTCAAATGCATCAATTTCCTCTTGAAGCTTGTCCTTGCCTTTTTGCTTGTAGTCTTGTGGTGGAAGATCATCTTGATCTTGTGTCCCCTTGAAAGAAGTATCATACTTTTATTGTTGAGGAACGAACTTTGTCTTGGGGTATTGATCTTCTTCCCACTCAACTCCATTTGCATTGAACTTTCGTTCAAAACCAACACCTTGATTCTTCCGGTGCATTCCTTGCTTGCGCACAATTTCCTTGAATTGCTTACTCTCGGCAAGGCTTTTGTACACTCCTTTCTCTATAATTCCCTTCAATAAGCTATTTTCTTGCTCAAGTGTAACTTGGCTAAGAGAATCATTAGTGGAATCAAGAGAACTACTAGAAGCAACAATATTGGATTTAGCATGATCATTGTTACTGCTAGAGGAAGAATATTTCTTGTTCTTGTTACTAGACTTGACTTGAGGCATGTAAGTGGATAAGAGTAAACGCTTGGCAATGTAAGGAGAACTTTTCTTGCGGAGATCATCATTGATTGCTTTTAAGAACTCATGCTCTTGCTCAAGATTGAGCTTTTCAAAGCGTAATTTCTCATGAGCTCTTAAAAGTTCTCGATGATCTTCGAAGATAGTTTCATGAGCTAACTTAAGAGTGTTTAGTTCTTTAGTTAGAGCCTCAATCTTATCCTTATCATTGTCATTCATTTTATCTTGATTAGCATGATTAATTGACGTTTCATCATAGTATTCATCACTAGAGTTGTCAACAAGAAAATCATCACCTAACAAGTCATCTTCATCACTATTGGAATCAACATACTCGGGGTGTGTTACCTTAGGACCTTCGGTCATGAAGCATCTTCCAATTCCTTCATTTGGTGAGTCAATGATGTCGTAGGAGTTGGTTGACACAAGTGCTAGACCGGCAACACCTTCATCTTGAGTATCTTCGGAGTCGGAGTGATAACTTCTCTCGGAGTGGCTGTCGGAGTCGGAGCCGGATACCCATTCACCAACATGAGCTTGATGTCTTCGTTTTGTGTAGCTCCTTGATGATTTTTCCTTCCTTTCCGAATCCTTGCTTCTCCGTGAGTATCTTCGTTCATAACGATCATCTCTACTCCTTCTCTCTCTTGGTGGTGATTCTTTGCTTCTTCTTTTTGGAGAATCTTCTCTTCTCTTGTAGGGAGCCGTACACTCATTGGAATAGTGTCTGGGTCTTCCACAACTGTAGCAGTTTCGCTCTCGACTAGAAGATCTTTTGTCATTGTAGGACCTTGACTTGAAGCTTCTATCTTTGCTTCTACTCTTGTAGAACTTGTTGAAGTTCTTCACCATTAAGTTCAATTCTTCATTGAAGTTTTGTTTCTCACTTGATGATGTAGGGGCTTCACATGAGGCTTTGTAGGCACCACTTGATTTGTTGTGAAGTTCCTCTTTGTCCTTAAGTGACATCTCATGAGCAACAATTCTTCCAATCACCTCCGTTGGCTTGAGATCTTTGTAATTGGGCATCATTTGGATCAATGTGCACACGGTATCATATTTTCCATCCAAGGCTGTTAGAATCTTCTTGATGATGAATCTATTGGTCATCTCTTCATTTCCTAAGCCGGCAATCTCATTTGTGATGAGAGCAAGCCTAGAGTACATTTCAGCGACACCTTCACCATCCTTAATTTTGAACTTGTCAAGTTGACTTTGAAGCACATCCAACTTGGATTCCTTGATGGAGTCGGTACCTTCGTGCATATCAATCAAAGTGTCCCAAATTTCCTTTGCATTCTCAAGACGGCTGATTTTGTTGAATTCTTTGGGGCACAATCGGTTGAAGAGAATATCACAAGCTTGAGCATTGTATTGCAACATCTTCAACTCATCCACGGTAGCTTCACGGTTTGGTTCTTTCCCATCAAAGAAGTCACCTTGCAAACCAACACACACAATAGCCCAAACGGCAGGGTTATGTCCAAGAATATGCATTTTCATTTTATGCTCCCAACTAGCAAAATTAGTACCATCAAAGTAAGGACCTCTACGGTGATAATTTCCCTCGCTAGACGCCATACTCTCCTAGGTTGTGAAACCAAGGCTATGACCACCAAAAGCTATGGAGATCAAAGCAAATGGAGACCAAAGCTATGATACCACTTGTAGGATCGAAAGTATGTCTAGAGGGGGGGGGGTGATTAGACTACTTGACCAAATAAAAACTTAACCTTTTCCCAATTTTAGTTCTTGACAGATTTTAGCTATTGTAGGACAAGTCAAGCAATCATCACACAATTCAAGCAAGCATGCAAAGAGTATATTGGCAGCGGAAAGTAAAGCATGCAACTTGCAAGAATGTAAAGGGAAGGGTTTGGAGAATTCAAACGCAATTGGAGACACGGATGTTTTTCCCGTGGTTCGGATAGGTGGTGCTATCCTACATCCACGTTGATGGAGACTTCAACCCATGAAGGGTAACGGTTGCGCGAGTCCACGGAGGGCTCCACCCACAAAGGGTAACAGTTGCGCGAGTCCACGGAGGGCTCCACCCACGAAAGGTAACGGTTGCGCGAGTCCACGGAGGGCTCCACCCATGAAGGGTCCACGAAGAAGCAACCACCCACAAAGGGTCCACAAAGAAGCAACCACCCACAAAGGGTCCACGAAGTAGCAACCTTGTCTATCGCACCATGGCCATCACCCACGAAGGACTTGCCTCACTAGCGGTAGATATTCACGAAGTAGGCGATCTCCTTGCCCTTACAAACTCCTTGGTTCAACTCCACAATCTTGTCGGAGGCTCCCAAGTGACACCTAGCCAATCTAGGAGACACCACTCTCCAAGAAGTAACAAATGGTGTGTAGGTAATGAACTCCTTGCTCTTGTGCTTCAAATGATAGTCTCCCCAACACTCAACTCTCTCTCATAGGATTTGGATCTGGTGGAAAGAAGATTTGAGTGGAAAGCAACTTGGGGAAGGCTAGAAATCAAGATTCATATGGTAGGAATGGAATATCTTGGTCTCAATACATGAGTAGGTGGTTCTCTCTCAGAACATATGAGTTGGAATTGTGTATGTGTTCTGATGGCTCTCTCCATGAATGAAGAGGAGGTGGAGGGGTATATATAGCCTCCACACAAAATCCAACCGTTACACACAGTTTTCCAATCACGGTGGGACCGAATCAAAAAACTTGGTCGGACCGAAAAGGTAAACCTAGTGACCGTTAGAGATTTTCGGTGGGACTGACATGCAACTCGGTAGGACCGATATGGTTAGGGTTTGGGCATAACGTAATCTTGGTGAGACCGATTACACAAACTCGGTGAGACCGATTTTGGTAATAAGCTAACCAGAGAGTTGGTCAGGCAAACTCGGTGGGACCGATTTGCTCTTTCGGTGAGACCAAAAAGTTACAAAAAGGAAACACTGAATTTACATTGCAATCTCGGTGGGACCGATTCGCTCTTTCGGTGAGACCGAAAAGTTACGAAAGGGAAACAGAGAGTTTGCAATCCCATCTCGGTGAGACCGAGATCCCTATCGGTAGAACCGAATTGCTAGGGTTTGGCAGTGGCTTATGACAAATGAAACTCGGTGGCGCCGGATAGAAAGAATCGGTAGGACCGAGTTTGGCTTAGGGTTTAGGTCATATGTGGAAGTGGGAAAGTAGTTGAGAGTTTTGGAGCATATCACTAAGCACATGAAGCAAGAGGCTCATTAAGCAACACCTCATCCCTCCTTGATAGTATTGGCTTTTCCTAAAGACTCAATGTGATCTTGGATCACTAAAATATAAAATGAAGAGTCTTGAGCTTTTGAGCTTGAGCCAATCCTTTGTCCTTAGCATTTTGAGGGTTCCACTTTCACATCCATGCCATGCCAATCATTGAGCTTTCCTGAAATAATCATCTTGGAATAGCATTAGCTCAATGAGCTATATGTTGTTATGAATTACCAAAACCACCTAGGGATAGTTGCACTTTCAATAGTGTAACTTATTTGTGGCACTGCCGTTTAGGTCATATTGGTGTAAAGTGCATGAAGAAACTCCATATTGATGGACTTTTGGAACCACTTGATTATGAATCACTTGGTACTTGCGAACCGTGCCTCATGGGCAAGATGACTAAAACGCCGTTCTCCGGAACTATGGAGCGAGCAACAGATTTGTTGGAAATCATACATACAGATGTATGTGGTCCGATGAATGTTGAGGCTCACGGCGGGTATCGTTATTTTCTCACCTTCATAGATGATTTAAACAGATATGGGTATATCTACTTAATGAAACATAAATCTGAAACATTTGAAAAGTTCATAGAATTTCAGAGTGAAGTTGAAAATCATCGTAACAAGAAAATAAAGTTTCTACAATCTGATCGTGGAGGAGAATATTTGAGTTACGAGTTTGGTCTTCAATTAAAACAATGCGGAACAGTTTCGCAACTCACGCCACCCAGAACACCACAGCGTAATGGTGTGTCCTAACGTCGTAATCGTACTTTACTAGATATGGTGCGATCTATGATGTCTCTTACAGATTTATTGCTATCATTTTGGGGTTATGCTTTTGAGACGACTGCATTCACGTTAAATAGGGCACCATCGAAATCCGTTGAGACGACGCCTTATGAACTGTGGTTTGGCAAGAAACCAAAGTTGTCATTTCTTAAAGTTTGGGGCTGCAATGCTTATTTGAAAAAACTTCAACCTGATAAACTCGAACCCAAATCGGAGAAATGTGTCTTCATAGGATACCCAAAGGAAACTGTTGGGTACACCTTCTATCATAGATCTGAAGGCAAAACATTTGTTGCTAAATTTGGATCCTTTCTAGAGAAGGAGTTTCTCTCGAAAGAAGTGAGTGGGAGGAAAGTAGAACTTGATGAGGTAATTGTACCTGCTCCGTTTGGAAAGTAGTTCATCACAAAAACCGGTTCCTGTGACACCTACACCAATTTGTGAGGAAGTTAATGAGGATGATCATGAAACTTCAGATGAAGTTGTTACGTAGGTCAACCAGAGTGAGATCCGCACCAGAGTGGTACGGTAATCCTATTCTAGAGGTTATGTTGCTAGACCATGACGAACCTATGAACTATGAAGAAGCGATGGTGAGCCCAGATTCCGCAAAATGGCTTGAGGCCATGAAATCTGAGATGGGATCCATGTATGAGAACAAAGTGTGGACTTTGGTTGACTTTCCCGATGATCGGCAAGCCATTGAAAATAAATGGATCTTCAAGAAGAAGACTGACGCTGGTGGTAATATTACTGTCTATACAACTCTTCTTCCAGAAATCCATTCGGGAATGCAGTTTTGACATCCATTTGCCAAATTTCATAATCATAAAATGCAGCAATTTCTAACATGATTCAGAAGCAGGAAATAAAGGAGTCTGGATGAAGGAGTTCATATCCGATCTAGGTGTCATACCTAGTGCATCAGGTCCAATGAAAATCTTTTGTGACAATACTGGTGCAATTGCTTTGGCAAAGGAATCCAGATTTCACAAGAGAACCAGGCACATCAAGAGATGCTTCACCTCCACCTAGGATGAAGTCTAGATGGGAGACATAGAGATTTGAAAGATACATACGGATCTGAATATTGCAGACCCGTTGACTAAGCCTCTTCCACGAGGAAAACATGATCAACACCAAGGCTCCATGGGTGTTAGAATCATTACTGTGTAATCTAGATTATTGACTCTAGTGCAAGTGGGAGACTGAAGGAAATATGCCCTGGAGGCAATAATAAAGTTATTATTTATTTCCTTATATCATGATAAATGTTTATTAGTCATGCTAGAATTGTATTAACCGGAAACATGATACATGTGTGAATACATAGACAAACAAAGTGTCACTAGTATGCCTCTACTAGACTAGCTCGTTAATCAAAGATGGTTATGTTTCCTAGCCATAGACATTAGTTGTCATTTGATTAACAGGATCACATCATTAGGAGAATGATGTGATTGACTTGACCCATTCCGTTAGCTTAGCACTTGATCGTTTAGTTTGTTGCTATTGCTTTCTTCATGACTTATACATGTTCCTATGACTATGAGATTATGCAATTCCCATTTACCGGAAGAACACTTTGTGTGCTACCAGACGTCACAATGCAACTGGGTGATTATAAAGGTGCTCTACAGGTGTCTCCAAAGGTACTTGTTGGGTTGGTGTCAGTGTGGAACGACACCTATGGGATCACAAGAATCCCTACTACAGTTGTCGGGGCGCAAGGTTGCGAGGAGAGCATGGCTAGTAGATAGCACAAGGATCATTTACCCAGGTTCGGGCCGCGAGGATGCATAAAACCCTAGTCCTGCTTTGGTGGGTGTATTTTTGAGAGTTCTTGAGCTCTCGAACTACTGTGGACAGCGTGTGGTTCGAAACAGCCGAATCCCTCTCCTCGTCGCCTCGGGCCTCCTTTTATAGGAAAAAGGGGTTGCCACAGTGGAACACAGGAGGTGGAAAGGTCTACAGTGGCACGAGGTTATCCCTCGTATTACAGGACAAGGTGCGTTTAATGCATCGCTTAGGTGTCCTCTTGCTTTATCGGGGACGGGGGCGAGGCCCGTCCTTCGCCGCTCCTCCTCGCTTCAGCACGCGCCTCGGCCAGGGATGCGTGCGGTGCCATGTAGGTAGGCATGCATCTGAGTTGGCGTGGTGGTGGAGCATTCACGAAGATCTGCATGCCGCCACGCATGCGCTTGATGAGTTGGCCTGGGAGCTGCATGTTGCCACGCAGGTGCCCGCCCAGCTGGTTGGGCTGGCAGCTGCATGTGAACGACGGTGGAAGCTTGGTTGATGTGGGCTTGGCGGTGGCCTTGCCGGCGTCTTTGGCGAGGGCCTTGCCGGGTGGCCTGGAAAGGGTCTCGCCGTGGCGTGTTGTCGTCCCCGGCAAGGATCTTGCCGGTGGTCTCGTGGCCTTCCTTGGCAAGGATTTTGCCGGGAATCGTCGTCTTCTAATCTGATCTTGAATATGTCTTCACAAAGATCTACATGCCTCCACAGGGGTGCCTTCCCGAGCCCTGGCCCCATGCTGATGATGGCACTGGGGGCCGTGGGCTCAAGGGTGACTCGCTCTGTTGGTGCGGGGCGAGCTGTCCCGACAAGAGTCTTGCCGGGGCTGCTAAGGCCACCCGGCAAGGGTCTTGCCGGGGGAACTTGCTTCGTCCCTCTGCTATTTGTGGTCTTGGTCTTGGTGTTGCTTTGATTGTCTTGGGCTTCGATCTTACCTTGGCTCACCTCCCTCGTTCTGCTTGGTGTGGCCGTGGGCGCAGCTCTGACTGCCCGTGCACAGGAAAAGGGGTACAAAGATGCGCCCCTATTTTGGTACACCAACAGGAGCCCCCGGGCCTGGGCCACACATAAGCGCAATGCGTTGTTGGTCCAGGCCCAAAACGGTGCGTGGGCAGGTGGGGTGGTTTTTATCGTGGTAAGATTCTTCGCGTGCTCCACCTCCCACGACCCGCGCGCGTGGCGCAGCGTGGAGGGGTGTGTGTGACGTGGGCAGCATGTGTGGGACGGTTTCCACATGCATGCGTCACATCGCAGTAAAGAGGCGGCTCGCGTCTTCCCCGTAAAAAGAGGGAGGCGTGGAGGCGTGGCTCGTTTACTGAGCGGGGTCGAGGTGCGGTCTTCAAGCCGTCCACTTCCCACGATCACGGGGTGGGAAGAGGTCGCCTCACCCGTCCCCTCAGTTCTACACGTCTGCCACGTGTCCTTGTTGTGGAAAACGGTGGAGGCAAGAAACCGGGCCGTCGCTGGTTGGGCGGCGGGTCGGTCCTGATTCCCCGCACCTTTGATGTCTGGATTGGCCGAGCGGAGCGGCCGAGCCTCAACCCCGTTCCTTTATAAAGAGGAGGAAGGGGGAAATGGCACCCCGCATTCTTTCATCTTCTATCTCTCTCTTCTTCTGCTCCTTCCTCTCACCCACCATGGAGAAAGGGAATCCTGGCCCTTTGACGGTAGCGGCGAGGGTCGCCGCTCGACAGCGCGTCCCTCCCCCCTCTGAACTGACCGCGAGGGGAAGGGGGGGAGGCGAGGCCGGGGCAGAAGCCGTAGCGCTCGGGGAAGAGGAGGACGGGGCGACGCGCCGGCCTCGCCCCTGCCAATGATGCCCTTCTCGATGGTGGGACACGTTGAAGACCAGCCTTGCGAGTTCTTCATCAGGCTCCGCCGGCCCCCGCGTCATCGTCTTCGTCTCCCCAATTCGTTCACTTGGGTGATGGAGCGTGCCCCGCCCCAGACACTTAGGTTGCACATGAGGGGCTGCGGGAACCAGGGCACGCGGGTCAACGTCGACTTCCCGGCTCCTCGAGTTATGTATCTCCACCGTGGATGGAAGACGTTCGCCCGCATCCACAGCCTGACGGCGGGGCTCGTCCTCTACTTCAAGTTAATGGAGGACGACCTGCTCTCCATCAAGGTCTTCGCAGATTTTGGAACTCGTCTTAAATGCTGCATGGAGAGCTCCTCTGATGGAGATTCTGACGATGGAAGCTCGTCCTCGAGCGAGAGCGACGAGGAGGACAGCCAGGCGGACATCGGGGACGAGTCCGACTAGGCGTCGGATGCCCCGCACCTGGGCGGGTGCGGCAGCAGCAGCATCTGCACTTGGTCGCTCCTCTGGCAGAAGCTGGCCGGGGGCAGGGCCAGCTCCTTGAACCCAGCGGGGCTGTCTCCTTGGGTGGCTGGCGTCGGGAGGCTTCGGAAGAGGAAAAGGGCGGGCGGAAAGGCCGTCAACTCGGAGTACACGGGCACCGACGCTTTCATCACATATTGCCGGTCCTGCCGCCTCGTCTTCCAGCTCCTTTCCCGGCACCGTCATCACCGGCCTACCCGTGGGTGGCCACCGAGATGTTCTCTTGGTGCTTTCTGCTGCTCGTAGCTCGCCTAGGCGCCCCTTTCGCCCATTCGCCTCCTTGACCTGCCTCCTGAGGAGAGGGACAAGAAAGGGATTACGCGCATCTTATCTCTTTTTTAGTTTGTAAGCCTGCGGGCCTTTGCTAAATTTAAAACTTGTAATCCCCTTGCTCATGTTTTTCATTTCGCACGAACTGTACCTGCATGGGATGTTTTTAATGAAAAAGGGATGCTTGCCGGGTTTTTCGTTTGCGGGTAAATCCCGCGACAAGGAGCGAATCCTTGTTATTGTTTTAAGATAAACATTTTTCGCCCGGCAACAGGCCTTGCCGTCCCCCCACTCCACTCGATCGTTCTCGCGCTCTTGGCGGAGGCAGGGATGAAGTGGGCTTTAGGATCCTCATCCCACCTCCTTCCCGCCACGGCTACGACCAAATCCGGACCCAGGAAATAATCCCTAGGTATAGGAAAAAGGGGAGCACGACAGCCTAGAGATAAAAACGAGGTTTCACATGCCCCAGTCCGGTTCCGAAATGCATGACAGAGGATGATAGACTTATCTAGATCCGCAGCCCTTGGCAATCTCATCTTGCAGCGGTTGGATCCTTGTGCTTGCAGCCCCCGGCAACTCTGGCTTGCCGGGGTCGGGGCGCCGGTCCATTTCCTTCTTTCCGAGTAGCTCAGCAGAAGTGCTCATGTGCCATGCGAACCAAAGGAGGACAAAAAAGGAACAGACAGATGCACACTCGACCTCTAGGCTAGGGGTTAGTCGCCGCTAAGCACTATCAACCCTAACCAAGTAAGAGACTCGACCTAGCATGCATGCTATAACTTAGGGCTCCAGCGCTTCATTTATTTATGCTCAGGGTCTGCGCTTGGCTTTGTACAAAGGGTCACATGCCTTGTTGGCAAAGCTTGTACAAAAGGTGGCTTGCCGGGAGGCCCGACAAGCTGCGTCTTATGGGTAAAACTTGCGAAGATGCTCGATGTTCCAGGAGTTTCTCACTGGGACGGCATGTTCGGTCTCCAGGCGGACTGCGCCAGGCTTGGTGACTCGCATTACCCGATAAGGGCCTTCCCACTTCAGCATCAACTTGTTGGAATTCTTGGCCGACTGAATGCATCGAAGAACAAGGTCGCCTTCCTCAAGGCTTCGGGCATGAACCTTGCAGCTATGATAGCGACACAAGGCTTGCTGGTAGCGTGCCGCTCTCACAGCCGCCCGAAGACGATCTTCCTCAAGGAGCGTCGTGTCATCTTGGCGCAACGGCTCTTGCTCAAGCTCACCATAAGCGAGCACTCGAGGTGACCCATATATGAGTTCCGTGGGGAGAACTGCTTCTGCCCCGTATACCGGGGCAAAAGGTGTCTGGCCGGTGGCTCGATTTGGCGTCGTCCTGATCGACCAAAGAACCGTCGGCAACTCATCAATCCAGCGCCTTCCACTCTGGTGCAGCTTGTCAAAGGTCTTCGTTCTCAAGCCTCGCAACACTTCAGCATTTGCCCTCTCCGCTTGGCCGTTGCTCCGTGGATGTGCCACGGAAGCAAAACAGACCTTGATACCGAGGTCTTAGATGTACTGCAAGAAGGTGTGGCTTGTGAACTGTGTGCCGTTGTCGGTGATGACTATGTTTGGCGCACCAAAACGGCAGACCAGTCCTTTGAATAACTTGACGGCTGACTGAGCAGTTACCTTCCTCACTGCTTCCACTTCCAGCCACTTTGTGAACTTGTCAATTGCAACGTACAAGTACTAAAATCCCCCGACAGCGCGGGGAAAGGGCCCAGTATATCGAGCCCCTAGACCGAGAATGGCCAGGAGAGAGGGATTGTTTGAAAGGCTGGAGCCGGCTGATGAAGCTTCTTTGAATGGAACTGGCACGCTTCACACTTGGTTACTAGTGTCGTCGCATCCTAGAGGGCGATGGGCCAGAAGAAACCTTGCCGGAATGCCTTTCTGGCAAGGGCCCTTAGCCCTATGTGGGATCCACATATGCCTCCATGTATATCCGCCAACAGCTCCAGTCCTTCCTCCCGGGGGATGCACTTGAGTTTCACACCGTTTGGCCTCCTCCGGTACAGGACGTCATCGACGAGCTGGTACAGGGTAGACTGACGGGCTACATTCTCTGCTTCTTCCTGCTCCTCAGGAAGCTCCCCTGTTTTGAGGAAGTCGACGGTATGCTGCACCCATTCCGGAGCCTGGGGCTCAACGGCAAGGAGCAAAGGCATTTCTTCTGCCATGAGAGCGGCTGTCTCTACGGCCAGGGCTTGACGCCCTGTCAATGCCAGTCGCTCTTGGGCAGGCTCAGCGTCCGCGGCAGCACCCTTGCTGGCAACCCCAGGGGGCTTGGTAGGAAAGTACTTGCCGGGACCTGATTTCCTCTGCTTGTTCTACCCCGCTGATTGTTCAACAGATGGTTGAGTTAACCAGAGCAAAAAGGTACCTGGTTCCACAAGTAGCTTGAATGCGGCACGCTTTGACAGGTAATCGACGATGTCATTCTCTGCTCGGGGGACGTGCTCCGCCTAGATACCATCAAAGCGTTCCTCCAGCTTCCTCACCTCATCTACGTAGGCTTCCATCAATGGGCTCTGATAATGCTTGTTGACCTGCCTGACAACGAGCTGCGAGTCGCCCCTGACGATGAGCTTCTTAACCCCGAGGTATGCCGCGATCCTGAGAATGGCAAGCAATCCCTCATACTCGGAGGTGTTGTTGGTGGACATTTCCCAGGGGAAGTGCATCTGGATCACGTACTTGAGGTGTTCTCCGGTGGGTGCGACGAGTAGCACACCGGCACCGGCGCCTTGCAGCGAGAAAGCCCCATCAAAGTACATGATCTAGCCACGGTCTGCTTCCTTGCTGGGGAGAGTGGTCTCCTGGATTTCTTCGTCAGGCGTCGAGGTCCATTCTGCGATGAATTCCGCCAAGACTCTGCTCTGAATTGTCGAGGTACTTTCAAACTTTAAACCGAAACTTGACAGCTGCAAGGCCCATTCCACAATCCTTCCGGTTGTGTCCGTGTTGTGCAGTATCCGTTGCAATAGGAGGCGGGTTACGACAGTGATCTCGTGTGCCTGGAAGTAGTGACGCAGCTTCCTCGAGGCCATAAGGAGGTCGAAGAGAAATTTTTGCACACCGGAATACCTTGACCTAGCCCCCTGCAAGAGGGAGCTGACAAAGCAAACCGGGTGCTGCATCATCTTCTTCTTTGGCACCACGTCACTTGACTGCGCGGGCATTGCCTTGGTGGCACCAGACTCCGCCTGGGGCTGCGCCTTGTCGGCACCAGGCCTTGCCGGGGGAATCTTAGGCTTGCCATCCGGTGGTTCTGCCGCCATTGCCGCCTCCTCGTCGACCTCCCTCTGTGCCACCAGTGCGGTGCTGACCACTTGATTCGTCGCAGCCAGATACAACAGCAACGACTCTTGTGGTTTAGGCGCAACTAGTATTGGCGTGGAGGAAAGGTATTTCTTCAGATCCTGCAGTGTTGCCTCGGCTTCTGGTGTCCACTCTATTGGGCCTGCCTTCTTCAATATTTTGAAGAAGGGAAGGGCGTGCTCGGTGGACTTGGAGATGAACCGGCTCATGGCGGCAACGCAGTCGGTGAGCCGACACACATCCTTGATCCGCTTGGGTGCCTCGATCTGCTCAATTGCCTTGATCTTGTATGGGTTTGCCTCGATCCCACGCTGCGACACGAAGAATACGAGAAGCTTTCCGGACGGAACGCTGAAGACGCACTTCTCAGCGTTCAGCTTGAGGTTGATCTTGCGCAGGTTAGAAAATGTCTCTTCCAGATCTTGCACAAGATTTGGCCCTTCCTTGGTTTTCACCACTATGTCATCCATGTAGGCCTCCATATTTCTATGGAGCTGAGGTTCAAAACCAATTTGGACTGCTCTTGCAAACGTTGAGCCGGCACTCTTCAACCTGAAAGGCATCCGTAAAAAGCAATACGTACCACATGGGTTGATGAATGCCGTCTTCACTTCATCCTCTCTTGTCATGAAGATTTGGTGGTAGCCTGAGTAGGCGTCGAGGAATGATAACAAATCACACCCGGCCGTGGAGTCAACAATATGGTCGATGCGCGGCAATGGGAAGGGGTCCTTAGGGAAAGCCTTATTAATATCTGTGTAATCAATACACAACCTCCACTTCCCACTCGCCTTGCGCACCACTACTGGATTGGCCAACCACGTCGGGTGGAGCACCCCTCCCACTAAACCTGCCGCTTCCAACTTCCTGATCTCCTCTATGATGAACTCCTGCCTTTCCAGAGCCTGCTTTTTGACCTTCTGCTTGACGGGCCACGCGTGGGGACAGACAGCTAGGTGGTGCTCAATCACCTGCCTGGGATCACCGGGGATGTCAGACGCTTTCCATGCAAACACGTCGACATTTGCCTGCAGGAAGGTGACGAGCGCACCTTCCTATTTGCTGTCGAGGGTGGAGCCTATGATGAAGGCCCCTCCCGTGCCATCCCCCCTGACGGGCACCTTCTTGGTCTGCAACGGCTCGGCTCTGGATCTCTTGCTCTTGTCGGTAGAGCTCTCTGGCACGTCCTCAATGGTAGCACAACACTCCGAGGAGGTGCGCTTGCCGGAGTGGGTGCGAGAGGTCTTGTCGGGCTCCTTTTTCCCTCCCGGGCCGTCAGCGGCAGGAGCAGGTGCCTTGACGGCAGCTGCTGCAACTGCTTCCCGGTGGAGTTGGTCGGCACAGATTAGCGCGTCCTTCTTGTCAGAGGGGACAGAGATGATGGTCAACGGCCCGGGCATCTTTAGCATGTTGTAGGCGTAGTCTGACGCCGCCATGAACTTGGCCAATGCCGGGTGGCCGAGGATCCCGTTGTAGGGAAAGGGGATCTCGGCCACGTCGAAGACAATCCTCTCCGTCCTGTAGTTCAACTCTCCTCCAAATGTCACGGGTAGTGTGACCTTTCCCTTTGGCTGGCTCCTCCCCGGATTGAACCATTGAAACGTGCCCGTTTCCTCAAGGTCTCCATCAGGGATTTGCAACCTTTTGATCACGACAGGCGTGATCAGGTTCATGCCGGCCCCGCCGTCAACCAACATCTTGTTCACCCTGAGGTTGCGTATTGTTGGCGAGACCAACAATGGCAAACACCCGACCGCGGTAGTGCGGTCAGCGTGGTCCTCGGCGTCAAAGATGAGGGGCGTGCTGGACCAACTCAGCGGCTTCTGAGCATCGAACGACGGCTCTGCTGCTGTAATCTCACGTGCCCACTGCTTGAGCTGGCGGTGAGAGGTATGCAGCGAGGCGCCGCCATCGACGCACATGGCCTCCGTAGCCTTCTGGAACCCTTGCTCACCAGACTCGTCGTCCTCGTCATGATCGTCATCTTCTTCTTTCTTGTTGCGGCCCCGGGCGGGCCTCTCTTGCTGGTTGTCCTTGCCGGGGCGGCCTCCTTGGCCGCCACGCTTCTTGCCGGATCCCTCAGCACCGTCCTAGTCCTTCTCCTTGTCCCGTCTTTCGTACTCAGCCTTTTGCTTCTCAGCAAGCAGCTCGATTTGTCGGCAGTTCTGGAGGTCGTGGCCCTTGGTGCGGTGGATCTTGCAGTATTGCTTGCCGGAGCCTCCGGGCTTGTCGGTAGCTGCCAGGGCCCGGCAGGCGCCGCACCCGGCAATCTCCTTGCCGGGGGCATCTGCCTTGACCTTCTTGCCGGCACCGGTATCATCAGATCCCTCAACGGCAAGCACGACCTTACCTTTGCGTTTCCTGTTGCGACATCGGCTCTTCTTCGTCGGGGTGGCGGCGTCTTCATTGGTAGAGTTGGTTTCCGCATCGGCATCTTCGCCGGGGTACTTCCTTCCCTCTTCAGCCCGGGCGCACCTATCGTCCAGAACGTAGAGCTCGGCCACATCCTTAACCATGGTCATCGCCAGCTCCTCGCGCATTTTGCGATTGCGTACGTTCTGGTGGAACGCGCTAATCACAGCGGCGGGATGAACACCGGGGATGTTGTACTGCACCCGGCTGAATCTTTGGATGTACTTGCGCAGGCTCTCCCCTTCCTTTTGGGGAATGATATGCAGATCACTGGCCTAGCCATGAGCTTGGTGGCCTCGTGTGAAGGCGCCAACGAACTCATGGCACAGATCTGACCAGGAAGAAATGGAATCCACCAGCAAGTGCATCAACCACGACATCACATTGGGCTTGAGCGCCAGCGGGAAATAGTGGCAAGCACCTTGTCGTCGCGAGCCCCAGCGGCCTGCATCGGAATGGTGTAGATGCTGAGGAACTCAGACGGATGGGTCTTGCCGGTGTACTTCTCGCCGACGTCAGGCTTGAACGTGCGGTGGGACGGCCACTGGAACTGCCTCAGCTCACGGGTAAAAGCCGGGCAGCCCACCTTGTAAGGTACGCCGCCGGGGCCCCCCGGTGCTGGGTGGTCCATAGCGGTTCCCGCCCGCTTGTCCGACTGGTGGCATGTTTCGCACTGGCGCTCGACGGTGGTTCGAGCGTCTTCGTGAGATCGCTCCCGAAGGACCTAGCGCTGGTCGCAGATGGTCCACGGGTCAGACGACGCTATGAAGATGTCCTCACAAGCGTCGTTGCGACAGGCCGACGCCCATGGCGGCTGGCGAGGAGGAGGAGAGTGCACCGTGGTCGCAGCTCCCCCGGTCCTCCCAGCGCCAGCATGTGGTGGCTTGGTGGAGCGCCGGCCCGAGGGCCCCGCCGGTCACGGATCATCTTTGTTTGCGACAGCGACGAGGCTCCGGATGGTGGCCCTCCACTCGTCAAGCTTCTCCGCAGTAGGAGGGAAGTCGAGGAGCAGCTGTGCGCGTGCCAAAGCTTCCGCTGGCGTGGGCGGTGGCGACAGCTGCGTGGATCGCGGCGCACTTCTACTTCCAACTACGTTAGAAGCAGCTCCGTCATGACCCAACGGCTGTGTGCCATCTTCGCCAATGCTTCGGCGACAGTGCTGAGCCCCCTCATTTTGCCGATGACGCATAGGGCTCTTCCCGCGGTGATGCCCAGGGTCACCATCGTGGTGACGCTGCTCGGGGCGCACACCATGGGAATAACGCGCGGTGGTCGCCGGTGTAGGCGTCCTATAGGTCACCGCGCCGCCCGGAGTCGGCACAGCAACGCCCGTAGAGGGCCCCACGCTGCCTGCGGGTGGCCCAGCTCCATCCTTGGATCCGGTGACGTGTAGCCGGCCGTCTGGCGCGTGAATGACGCCACTCGCCAGGCTCTGACTACATGGGCGATGCTGGTGCTCGCGGCCCGTGGCCCGGGTCCTGACTGCGACCGGTCCGCTGCTCTCCGCACCGGCACGGGTCATTCGGCTTCCAACGGATCGACCGCCATGGCCGTCCTCTTCTTAGGGGCCATGGCAACGAAGAACCGCTAGGCTAACTACTAGACCAGATTCTCACAATTGCGCCCCCTACATGGCGCGCCAAGGATGTCGGTGTGGAATGGCACCTATGGGATCACAAGAATCCCTACTACGGATGCCGGGGCGCAGGGTTGCTAGGAGAGCAGGGCTAGTTGACAGCACAAGGATCGTTTACCCTGGTTCGGGTCGCGAGGATCCGTAAAACCCTAGTCCTGCTCTGGTGGGTGTATTTCTGAGAGTTCTTGAGCTCTCAAACTAGCTGTGGTTAGCGTGTGGTTCGAAAGAGCCGAATCCCTCTCCTCGTGACCTCATGCCTCCTTTATAGGAAAAGTGGTTGCCACAGTGGCACACAGGAGGTGGAAAGGTCTACAGTGGCACAAGGTTATCCCTCGTATTACAAGACAAGGTGCATTTAATGCATCGCTTAGGTGTCCTCTTGCTTTATCGGGGACGGGGGCGAGGCCCGTCCCATCCGTCGCTGCTACTCCTCGCTTCGACACGCGCCTCGGCCAGGGATGCGTGTGGTGCCATGTAGGCAGGCATGTAGCTGATTGGGCGCAGCGGTGGAGCCTTCACGAAGATCTGCATGCCGCCACGCAAGCGCTTGATGAGTTGGCCTGGGAGCTGCATGTTGTCACGCAGGTGCATGCCCAGCAGGTTGGGCTGGCAGCTGCATGTGAACGGCGGTGGAAGCTTGGTTGATGTGGGCTTGGTGGTGGCCTTGCCGGCATCTTTGGCGAGGGCCTTGCCGGGTGGCCCGGCAAGGGTCTCGCCGTGGCGTGTTGTCGTCCCCGGCAAGGATCTTGCCGGGGGTCTGGTGGCCTTCCTTGGCAAGGATCTTGCCGGGAATCATCGTCTTCTAATCTGATCTTGAATATGTCTTCACAAAGATCTACATGCCTCCACAGGGGTGCCTTCCCGAGCCCTGGCCCCACGCTGATGATGGCACTGGGGGCCGTCGGCTCAAGGGTGGCTCGCTCTGTTGGTGCGGGGCGAGCTGTCCCGGCAAGAGTCTTGCTGGGGCCGCTGAGGCCACCCGGCAAGGGTGTTGCCGGGGGAACTTGATTCGTCCCTCTGCTCTTTGTGGTCTTGGTCTTGGCGTTGCTTTGATTGTCATGGGCTTCGATCTTACCTTGGCTCACCTCCCTCGTTCTGCTTGGTGTGGCCATGGGCGCGGCTATGACTGCCCGTGCATAGGAAAAGGGGTACAAAGATGCGCCCCTATTTTTGTACACCGACAGTTGGCGTATTTTAGGATTAGGATTTGTCACTCTGATTTTCGGAGAGGTATCTTTGGGCTCACTCGGTAATACACATCACTCAAGCCTTGCAAGCATTGTAACTAATGAGTTAGTTGCGGGATGATGTATTACGGAATGAGTAAAGAGACCTGCCGGTAACGAGATTGAACTAGGTATTGGGAAACCGACGATCGAATCTCGGGCAAGTAACATACCGATGACAAAGGGAACAACGTATGTTGTTATGCGGTTTGACCGATAAAGATCTTCGTAGAATATGTAGGAGCCAATATGAGCATCCCGGTTCCTCTATTGGTTATTGACCAGAGATGTGTCTCGGTCATGTCTACATAGTTCTCGAACCCGTAGGGTTCGCACGCTTAAAGTTCGATGACAGTTATATTATGAGTTTATGTGTTTTGATGTACCGAAGGTAGTTTGGAGTCCCGGATGTGATCACGGACATGACGAAGAGTCTTGAGATGGTCGAGACATGAAGATTGATATATTGGACGACTATATTCGGACACCGGAATGGTTCCGGGGTTTATAGGATATATACGGGAGTACCGGGGGGTTACCGGAACCCCCCGGGGGTTATTGGGCCTCATTGGCCCAAGTGGTGGAAGAGGAGAGGCAGCAGGAGGTGGCGCGCGGCCCCCCTTGCCCCAATCCGAATTGGGAAAGGGAAGGGGGCGGCGGCCCCCCTTCTCCTTCCTTCTCTCCACCTCCTCCTTCCCCCTTCTCCTAGTTGGAATAGGAAAGGGGGCAAAACCTACTTGGAGTAGGATTGCCCCCCTTGGGCGTGCCTCCTCCCCTTGGCCGGCCCCCTCCTCCTCTCCCCCTTTATATACGTAGGAGGGGGCACCCCATAGACACAACAATTAACCTCTTGGATCTT